>NW_024376412.1:0-61764 GCF_016808335.1 Panicum virgatum
TAGTGCAAAAGTTCGTGCCACGAGGTCGCGTCGGAGTTTTTTCGCAACGAACGCACCCTGATCCACCCCATTGGACCCTAAACTAACGTTTTGGTGTGTTTCGTACTATTGGGTGTATTCAGGACCTTTGGTTGCCTTACGAAACTCGGTGTGCCGGGCCAAACTAGTGCAAAAGTCGCCACGAGGTCGCATCGGAATTTTCACAACGAACGCACCCGATCCACCCCATTGGACCCTAAACTGATGTTTGGGCGTGTTTCATACTATTTGGGTGCATTCGGGACCGTTTGGTTGCCTTACGAACTCGTGCAAAAAGGGCCGAATTAGTCCAAAAGTTCGTGCCACGAGGTCGTGTCCGAATTTTCGCAATGAATGCACCCGATCCACCCCATGGACCCTAAACTGACGTTCTAGTGCGTTTCGACTATTTGGGTGCATTCGGGACCGTTTGGTTGTCCTTAAAAACTCGGTGCAAACAGGCCGAACTAGTTGCAAAAGTTCGTGCCACGAAGTCGCGTTGGAATTTTCATAACGATTGCACCTGATCCACCCCATTGGACCCTAAATTGGACGTTTGGTGCATTTCGTACTATTTGGGTGCATTCGGAACCGTTTGGTTGCTTTACGAAACTCGGTGCAAACGGGCCGAACTAGTGCAAAAGTTCGTGCCACGAACTTGCGTCGAAATTTTTCGCAACGAACGCACCCGATCCACCCCATTGGACCCAAAACTGACGTTCTGGTGCGTTTCGTTCTATTGGGTGCATTCGGGTCCATTTGGTTGCCTTACGAAACTCGGTGCAAAATGGGCCGAACTAGTGCAAAAGTTCATGCCACGAGGTCGCGGTCGGAGTTTTTTTACAACGAACGCACCCGATCCACCCCATTGGACCCTAAACTGACGTTTTTGTGTGTTTCGTACAATTTGGGTGCATTCGGTACCGTTTGTATGCCTTACGAAACTCGGTGAAAAACGGGCCGAACTAGTGCAAAAGTTCGTGCCACGAGGTCGCGTCGGAATTTTTCGCAAATGAACGCACCCGATCCACCCCATTGGACCCTAAACTGATGTTTTGGTGTGTTTCGTACTATTTGGGTGCATTCGGGACCGTTTGGTTGCCTTACGAAACTCAGTGCAAAATAGGTCGAACTAGTCCAAAAGCTCGTGCTACGAGGGTCACATCGGAATTATTCGCAAGGAAGACACCCGATCCACCCCATTGGACCCTAAACTGATGATCTGGTGCATTTCGTACTATTGGGTGCACTCGGGTCCGTTTGGTTGCCTTACGAAACTCGGTAATAAACGGGCCGAACTAGTGCAAAAGTTCGTGCCACGAACTTGCATCGAAATTTTTCGCAACGAACGCACCCGATCCACCCCATTGGACCCTAAACTGATGTTTTGGTGCGTTTCGTACTATTTGGGAGCATTCGGGACCGTTTGGTTGCCTTACGAAACTCGGTGCAAAACAGGCCGAACTAGTGCAAAAGTTCGTGCCACGAACTTGCGTCGGAATTTTCCGCAACGAATGCACCCGATGCACCCCATTGGACCCTAAACTGATATTTTGGTGTGTTTCGTACTATTTGGGTGCATTCGGGACCGTTTGGTTGCCATACGAAACTCAATGCAAAATAGGCCGAACTAGTCCAAAGTTCGTGCTATGAGGTCACGTCGGAATTATTCGCAACGAACACTCCCGATCCACCCCATTGGACCCTAAACTGACGTTCTGGTGCGTTTCATACTATTTGGGTGCATTCGGGTCCGTTTGGTTGCCTTACGAAACTCGTTGCAAAACAGGCCGAACTAGTGCAAAAGTTCATGCCACGAGGTCGCGTCGGAGTTTTTTTACAACGAACGCATCTGATCCACCCCATTGGACCCTAAACTAACGTTTTGGTGTGTTTCGTACTATCTGGGTGTATTCAGGACCATTTGGTTGCCTTACGAAACTCGGTGCAAAACGGACCAAACTAGTGCAAAAGTTCACGCCACGAGGTCGCGTCGGAATTTTTCACAACGAACGCACCCGATCCACCCCATTGGACCCTAAACTGATGTTTTGGCGTGTTTCATACTATTTGGGTGCATTCGGGACCGTTTGGTTGCCTTACGATACTCGGTGCAGAACGGGCCGAATTAGTGCAAAAGTTCGTGCCACGAGGTCGTGTCCGAATTATTCGCAATGAATGCACCCGATCCACCCTACTGGACCCTAAACTGACGTTCTAGTGCGTTTCGTACTATTTGGGTGCATTCGGGATCGTTTGGTTGTCTTAAAAACTCGGTGCTAAACAGGCCGAACTAGTGCAAAAGTTCGTGCCACGAAGTCGCGTTGGAATTTTTCATAACGATTGCACCTGATCCACCCCATTGGACCCTAAATTGACGTTTTGGTGCATTTCGTACTATTTGGGTGCATTCGGGACCGTTTGGTTGCTTACGAAACTCGGTGCAAAACGGGCCGAACTAGTGCAAAAGTTCGTGCCACGAACTTGCGTCGAAATTTTTCGCAACGAACGCACCCGATCCACCCCATTGGACCCAAAACTGACGTTCTGGTGCGTTTCGTTCTATTTGGGTGCATTCGGGTCCATTTGGTTGCCTTACGAAACTCGGTGCAAAATGGGCCGAACTAGTGCAAAAGTTCATGCCACGAGGTCGCGTCGGAGTTTTTTTACAACGAACGCACCCGATGCACCCCATTGGACCCTAAACAGACGTTTTTGTGTGTTTCGTACAATTTGGGTGCATTCGGTACCGTTTGTATGCCTTACGAAACTCGGTGAAAACGGGCCGAACTAGTGCAAAAGTTCGTGCCACGAGGTCGCGTCGGAATTTTTCGCAATGAACGCACCCGATCCACCCCATTGGACCCTAAACTGATGTTTTGGTGTGTTTCGTACTATTTGGGTGCATTCGGGACCGTTTGGTTGCCTTACGAAACTCAGTGCAAAATAGGTCGAACTAGTCCAAAAGCTCGTGCTACGAGGTCACATCGGAATTATTCGCAAGGAAGACACCCGATCCACCCCATTGGACCCTAAACTGATGATCTGGTGCATTTCGTACTATTGGGTGCACTCGGGTCCGTTTGGTTGCCTTACGAAACTCGGTAATAAACGGGCCGAACTAGTGCAAAAGTTCGTGCCACGAACTTGCATCGAAATTTTTCGCAACGAACGCACCCGATCCACCCCATTGGACCCTAAACTGATGTTTTGGTGCGTTTCGTACTATTTGGGAGCATTCGGGAACGTTTGGTTGCCTTACGAAACTCGGTGCAAAACAGGCCGAACTAGTGCAAAAGTTCGTGCCACGAACTTGCGTCGGAATTTTCCGCAACGAATGCACCCGATGCACCCCATTGGACCCTAAACTGATATTTTGGTGTGTTTCGTACTATTTGGGTGCATTCGGGACCGTTTGGTTGCCATACGAAACTCAATGCAAAATAGGCCGAACTAGTCCAAAAGTTCGTGCTATGAGGTCACGTCGGAATTATTCGCAACGAACACTCCCGATCCACCCCATTGGACCCTAAACTGACGTTCTGGTGCGTTTCATACTATTTGGGTGCATTCGGGTCCGTTTGGTTGCCTTACGAAACTCGTTGCAAAACAGGCCGAACTAGTGCAAAAGTTCGTGCCACGAGGTCGCGTCGGAGTTTTTTTACAACGAACGCATCTGATCCACCCCATTGGACCCTAAACTAACGTTTTGGTGTGTTTCGTACTATCTGGGTGTATTCAGGACCATTTGGTTGCCTTACGAAACTCGGTGCAAAACGGGACCAAACTAGTGCAAAAGTTCACGCCACGAGGTCGCGTCGGAATTTTTCACAACGAACGCACCCGATCCACCCCATTGGACCCTAAACTGATGTTTTGGTGCGTTTCGTACTATTTGGGTGCATTCGGGACCGTTTGGTTGCCTTACGATACTCGGTGCAGAACGGGCCGAATTAGTGCAAAAGTTCGTGCCACGAGGTCGTGTCCGAATTATTCGCAATGAATGCACCCGATCCACCCTACTGGACCCTAAACTGACGTTCTGGTGCGTTTTGTACTATTTGGGTGCATTCGGGACTGTTTGGTTGTCTTAAAAACTCGGTGCTAAACAGGCCGAACTAGTGCAAAAGTTCGTGCCACGAAGTCGCGTTGGAATTTTTCATAACGAATGCACCCGATCCACCCCATTCTACCCTAAACTGATGTTTCGGTGCATTTCGTACTATTTGGGTGCATTCAGGGACCGTTTGGTTGCTTTACGAAACTCGGTGCAAAACGGGCCGAACTAGTGCAAAAGTTCGTGCCACGAACTTGCGTCGAAATTTTTCGCAACGAACGCACCCGATCCACCCCATTGGACCCTAAACTGATGTTTTGGTGCGTTTCGTACTATTTGGGAGCATTCGGGACCGTTTGGTTGCCTTACGAAACTCGGTGCAAAACAGGCCGAACTAGTGCAAAAGTTCGTGCCACGAACTTGCGTCGGAATTTTCCGCAACGAATGCACCCGATGCACCCCATTGGACCCTAAACTGATATTTTGGTGTGTTTCGTACTATTTGGGTGCATTCGGGACCGTTTGGTTGCCATACGAAACTCAATGCAAAATAGGCCGAACTAGTCCAAAAGTTCGTGCTATGAGGTCACGTCGGAATTATTCGCAACGAACACTCCCGATCCACCCCATTGGACCCTAAACTGACGTTCTGGTGCGTTTCATACTATTTGGGTGCATTCGGGTCCGTTTGGTTGCCTTACGAAACTCGTTGCAAAACAGGCCGAACTAGTGCAAAAGTTCGTGCCACGAGGTCGCGTCGGAGTTTTTTTTACAACGAACGCATCTGATCCACCCCATTGGACCCTAAACTAACGTTTTGGTGTGTTTCGTACTATCTGGGTGTATTCAGGACCATTTGGTTGCCTTACGAAACTCGGTGCAAAACGGACCAAACTAGTGCAAAAGTTCACGCCACGAGGTCGCGTCGGAATTTTTCACAACGAACGCACCCGATCCACCCCATTGGACCCTAAACTGATGTTTTGGTGCGTTTCGTACTATTTGGGTGCATTCGGGACCGTTTGGTTGCCTTACGATACTCGGTGCAGAACGGGCCGAATTAGTGCAAAAGTTCGTGCCACGAGGTCGTGTCCGAATTATTCGCAATGAATGCACCCGATCCACCCTACTGGACCCTAAACTGACGTTCTAGTGCGTTTCGTACTATTTGGGTGCATTCGGGACCGTTTGGTTGTCTTAAAAACTCGGTGCTAAACAGGCCGAACTAGTGCAAAAGTTCGTGCCACGAAGTCGCGTTGGAATTTTTCATAACGATTGCACCTGATCCACCCCATTGGACCCTAAATTGACGTTTTGGTGCATTTCGTACTATTTGGGTGCATTCGGGACCGTTTGGTTGCTTTACGAAACTCGGTGCAAAACAGGCCGAACTAGTGCAAAAGTTCGTGCCACGAAGTCGCGTTGGAATTTTTCATAACGAATGCACCCGATCCACCCCATTGGACCCTAAACTGATGTTTTGGTGCATTTCGTACTATTTGGGTGCATTCGGGACCGTTTGGTTGCTTTACGAAACTCGGTGCAAAACGGGCCGAACTAGTGCAAAAGTTCGTGCCACGAACTTGCATCGAAATTTTTCGCAACGAACGCACCCGATCCACCCCATTGGACCCTAAACTGATGTTTTGGTGCGTTTCGTACTATTTGGGTGCATTCGGGACCATTTGGTTGCCTTACGAAACTCAGTGCAAAATAGGCCGAACTAGTCCAAAAGTTCGTGCTATGAGGTCACGTCGGAATTATTCGCAACGAACACTCCCGATCCACCCCATTGGACCCTAAACTGACGTTCTGGTGCGTTTCGTACTATTTGGGTGCATTCGGGTCCGTTTGGTTGCCTTACGGAACTCGTTGCAAAACAGGCCGAACTAGTGCAAAAGTTCGTGCCACGAGGTCGCGTCGGAGTTTTTTTACAACGAACGCATCTGATCCACCCCATTGGACCCTAAACTAACGTTTTGGTGTGTTTCGTACTATCTGGGTGTATTCAGGACCATTTGGTTGCCTTACGAAACTCGGTGCAAAACGGACCAAACTAGTGCAAAAGTTCACGCCACGAGGTCGCGTCGGAATTTTTCACAACGAACGCACCCGATCCACACCATTGGACCCTAAACTGATGTTTTGGCGCGTTTCATACTATTTGGGTGCATTCGGGACCGTTTGGTTGCCTTACGATACTCGGTGCAGAACGGGCCGAATTAGTGCAAAAGTTCGTGCCACGAGGTCGTGTCCGAATTATTCGCAATGAATGCACCCGATCCACCCTACTGGACCCTAAACTGACGTTCTAGTGCGTTTCGTACTATTTGGGTGCATTCGGGACCGTTTGGTTGTCTTAAAAACTCGGTGCTAAAGAGGCCGAACTAGTGCAAAAGTTCGTGCCACGAAGTCGCATTGGAATTTTTCATAATGATTGCACCTGATCCACCCCATTGGACCCTAAATTGACGTTTTGGTGCATTTCGTACTATTTGGGTGCATTCGGGACCGTTTGGTTGCTTTACGAAACTCGGTGCAAAACGGGCCGAACTAGTGCAAAAGTTCGTGCCACGAACTTGCGTCGAAATTTTTCGCAACGAACGCACCCGATCCACCCCATTGGACCCAAAACTGACGTTCTGGTGCGTTTCGTTCTATTTGGGTGCATTCGGGTCCATTTGGTTGCCTTACGAAACTCGGTGCAAAATGGGCCGAACTAGTGCAAAAGTTCATGCCACGAGGTCGCGTCGGAGTTTTTTTACAACGAACGCACCCGATCCACCCCATTGGACCCTAAACTGATGTTTTGGTGCGTTTCGTACTATTTGGGAGCATTCGGGACCGTTTGGTTGCCTTACGAAACTCGGTGCAAAACAGGCCGAACTAGTGCAAAAGTTCGTGCCACGAACTTGCGTCGGAATTTTCCGCAATGAATGCACCCGATGCACCCCATTGGACCCTGAACTGATATTTTGGTGTGTTTCGTACTATTTGGGTGCATTCGGGACCGTTTGGTTTCCATACGAAACTCAATGCAAAATAGGCCGAACTAGTCCAAAAGTTCGTGCTATGAGGTCACGTCGGAATTATTCGCAACGAACACTCCCGATCCACCCCATTGGACCCTAAACTGACGTTCTGGTGCGTTTCATACTATTTGGGTGCATTCGGGTCCATTTGGTTGCCTTACGAAACTCGGTGCAAAACGGGCCAAACTTGTGCAAAAGTTCGTGCCACGAGGTCGCGTCGGAATTTTTCACAACGAACGCACCCGATCCACCGCATTGGACCCTAAACTGATGTTTTGGTGCGTTTCGTACTATTTGGGTGCATTCGGGACCGTTTGGTTGCCTTACGATACTCGGTGCAGAACGGGCCGAATTAGTGCAAAAGTTCGTGCCACGAGGTCGTGTCCGAATTATTCGCAATGAATGCACCCGATCCACCCTACTGGACCCTAAACTGACGTTCTGGTGCGTTTTGTACTATTTGGGTGCATTCGGGACTGTTTGGTTGTCTTAAAAACTCGGTGCTAAACAGGCCGAACTAGTGCAAAAGTTCGTGCCACGAAGTCGCGTTGGAATTTTTCATAACGAATGCACCCGATCCACCCCATTCTACCCTAAACTGATGTTTTGGTGCATTTCGTACTATTTGGGTGCATTCGGGACCGTTTGGTTGCTTTACGAAACTCGGTGCAAAACGGGCCGAACTAGTGCAAAAGTTCGTGCCACGAACTTGCGTCGAAATTTTTCGCAACGAACGCACCCGATCCACCCCATTGGACCCTAAACTGATGTTTTGGTGCGTTTCGTACTATTTGGGAGCATTCGGGACCGTTTGGTTGCCTTACGAAACTCGGTGCAAAACAGGCCGAACTAGTGCAAAAGTTCGTGCCACGAACTTGCGTCGGAATTTTCCGCAACGAATGCACCCGATGCACCCCATTGGACCCTAAACTGATATTTTGGTGTGTTTCGTACTATTTGGGTGCATTCGGGACCGTTTGGTTGCCATACGAAACTCAATGCAAAATAGGCCGAACTAGTCCAAAAGTTCGTGCTATGAGGTCACGTCGGAATTATTCGCAACGAACACTCCCGATCCACCCCATTGGACCCTAAACTGACGTTCTGGTGCGTTTCGTACTATGTGGGTGCATTCGGGACCGTTTGGTTGCCTTAAAAACTCGGTGCAAAACAGGCCGAACTAGTGCAAAAGTTCGTGACACGAAGTCGCGTTGGAATTTTTCATAACGAATGCACCCGATGCACCCCATTGGACCCTAAACTGATATTTTGGTGTGTTTCGTACTATTTGGGTGCATTCGGGACCGTTTGGTTTCCATACGAAACTCAATGCAAAATAGGCCGAACTAGTCCAAAAGTTCGTGCTATGAGGTCACGTCGGAATTATTCGCAACGAACACTCCCGATCCACCCCATTGGACCCTAAACTGACGTTCTGGTGCGTTTCATACTATTTGGGTGCATTCGGGTCCGTTTGGTTGCCTTACGAAACTCGTTGCAAAACAGGCCGAACTAGTGCAAAAGTTCGTGCCACGAGGTCGCGTCGGAGTTTTTTTACAACGAACGCATCCGATCCACCACATTGGACCCTAAACTGACGTTTTGGTGTGTTTCGTACTATCTGGGTGTTTTCAGGACCATTTGGTTGCCTTACGAAACTCGGTGCAAAACGGGCCAAACTAGTGCAAAAGTTCGCGCCACGAGGTCGCGTCGGAATTTTTCACAACGAACGCACCCGATCCACCCCATTGGACCCTAAACTGATGTTTTGGTGCGTTTCGTACTATTTGGGTGCATTCGGGACCGTTTGGTTGTCTTAAAAACTCGGTGCTAAACAGGCCGAACTAGTGCAAAAGTTCGTGCCACGAAGTCGCGTTGGAATTTTTCATAATGATTGCACCCGATCCACCCCATTGGACCCTAAACTGACGTTCTGGTGCGTTTCGTTCTATTTGGGTGCATTTGGGTCCATTTGGTTGCCTTACGAAACTCGGTGCAAAACGGGCCGAACTAGTGCAAAAGTTCATGCCACGAGGTCGCGTCGGAGTTTTTTTACAACGAACGCACCCGATCCACCCCATTGGACCCTAAACTGATGTTTTTGTGTGTTTCGTACAATTTGGGTGCATTCGGGTCCGTTTGGTTGCCTTACGAAACTCGGTGCAAAACGGGCCGAACTAGTGCAAAAGTTCATGCCACGAGGTCGCGTCGGAGTTTTATTTACAACGAACGCACCCGATCCACCCCATTGGACCCTAACTGACGTTTTTGTGTGTTTCGTACAATTTGGGTGCATTCGGTACCGTTTGTATGCCTTACGAAACTCGGTGAAAACAGGCCGAACTAGTGCAAAAGTTCGTGCCATGAGGTCGCGTCGGAATTTTTCACAACGAACGCACCCGATCCACCGCATTGGACCCTAAACTGATGTTTTGGTGCGTTTCGTACTATTTGGGTGCATTCGGGACCGTTTGGTTGCCTTACGATACTCGGTGCAGAACGGGCCGAACTAGTGGAAAAGTTCGTGCCATGAGGTCGTGTCCGAATTATTCACAATGAATGCACCCGATCCACCCTACTGGACCCTAAACTGACGTTCTGGTGCGTTTTGTACTATTTGGGTGCATTCGGGACCGTTTGGTTGTCTTAAAAACTCGGTGCTAAACAGGCCGAACTAGTGCAAAAGTTCGTGCCACGAAGTCGCGTTGGAATTTTTCATAACGAATGCACCCGATCCACCCCATTGGACCCTAAACTGATGTTTTGGTGCATTTCGTACTATTTGGGTGCATTCGGGACCGTTTGGTTGCTTTACGAAACTCGGTGCAAAACGGGCCGAACTAGTGCAAAAGTTCGTGCCACGAACTTGCATCGAAATTTTTCGCAACGAACGCACCCGATCCACCCCATTGGACCCTAAACTGATGTTTTGGTGCGTTTCGTACTATTTGGGTGCATTCGGGTCCATTTGGTTGCCTTACGAAACTCGGTGCAAAATGGGCCGAACTAGTGCAAAAGTTCATGCCACGAGGTCGCGTCGGAGTTTTTTTACAACGAACGCACCCGATCCACCCCATTGGACCCTAAACTGACGTTTTTGTGTGTTTCGTACAATTTGGGTGCATTCGGTACCGTTTGTATGCCTTACGAAACTCGGTGAAAACGGGCCGAACTAGTGCAAAAGTTCGTGCCACGAGGTCGCGTCGGAATTTTTCGCAATGAACGCACCCGATCCACCCCATTGGACCCTAAACTGATGTTTTGGTGTGTTTCGTACTATTTGGGTGCATTCGGGACCGTTTGGTTGCCTTACGAAACTCAGTGCAAAATAGGTCGAACTAGTCCAAAAGCTCGTGCTACGAGGTCACATCGGAATTATTCGCAAGGAAGACACCCGATCCACCCCATTGGACCCTAAACTGATGATCTGGTGCATTTCGTACTATTGGGTGCACTCGGGTCCGTTTGGTTGCCTTACGAAACTCGGTAATAAACGGGCCGAACTAGTGCAAAAGTTCGTGCCACGAACTTGCATCGAAATTTTTCGCAACGAACGCACCCGATCCACCCCATTGGACCCTAAACTGATGTTTTGGTGCGTTTCGTACTATTTGGGAGCATTCGGGACCGTTTGGTTGCCTTACGAAACTCGGTGCAAAACAGGCCGAACTAGTGCAAAAGTTCGTGCCACGAACTTGCGTCGGAATTTTCCGCAACGAATGCACCCGATGCACCCCATTGGACCCTAAACTGATATTTTGGTGTGTTTCGTACTATTTGGGTGCATTCGGGACCGTTTGGTTGCCATACGAAACTCAATGCAAAATAGGCCGAACTAGTCCAAAAGTTCGTGCTATGAGGTCACGTCGGAATTATTCGCAACGAACACTCCCGATCCACCCCATTGGACCCTAAACTGACGTTCTGGTGCGTTTCATACTATTTGGGTGCATTCGGGTCCGTTTGGTTGCCTTACGAAACTCGTTGCAAAACAGGCCGAACTAGTGCAAAAGTTCATGCCACGAGGTCGCGTCGGAGTTTTTTTACAACGAACGCATCCTGATCCACCCCATTGGACCCTAAACTAACGTTTTGGTGTGTTTCGTACTATCTGGGTGTATTCAGGACCATTTGGTTGCCTTACGAAACTCGGTGCAAAACGGACCAAACTAGTGCAAAAGTTCACGCCACGAGGTCGCGTCGGAATTTTTCACAACGAACGCACCCGATCCACCCCATTGGACCCTAAACTGATGTTTTGGCGTGTTTCATACTATTTGGGTGCATTCGGGACCGTTTGGTTGCCTTACGATACTCGGTGCAGAACGGGCCGAATTAGTGCAAAAGTTCGTGCCACGAGGTCGTGTCCGAATTATTCGCAATGAATGCACCCGATCCACCCTACTGGACCCTAAACTGACGTTCTAGTGCGTTTCGTACTATTTGGGTGCATTCGGGATCGTTTGGTTGTCTTAAAAACTCGGTGCTAAACAGGCCGAACTAGTGCAAAAGTTCGTGCCACGAAGTCGCGTTGGAATTTTTCATAACGATTGCACCTGATCCACCCCATTGGACCCTAAATTGACGTTTTGGTGCATTTCGTACTATTTGGGTGCATTCGGGACCGTTTGGTTGCTTTACGAAACTCGGTGCAAAACGGGCCGAACTAGTGCAAAAGTTCGTGCCACGAACTTGCGTCGAAATTTTTCGCAACGAACGCACCCGATCCACCCCATTGGACCCAAAACTGACGTTCTGGTGCGTTTCGTTCTATTTGGGTGCATTCGGGTCCATTTGGTTGCCTTACGAAACTCGGTGCAAAATGGGCCGAACTAGTGCAAAAGTTCATGCCACGAGGTCGCGTCGGAGTTTTTTTACAACGAACGCACCCGATCCACCCCATTGGACCCTAAACAGACGTTTTTGTGTGTTTCGTACAATTTGGGTGCATTCGGTACCGTTTGTATGCCTTACGAAACTCGGTGAAAACGGGCCGAACTAGTGCAAAAGTTCGTGCCACGAGGTCGCGTCGGAATTTTTCGCAATGAACGCACCCGATCCACCCCATTGGACCCTAAACTGATGTTTTGGTGTGTTTCGTACTATTTGGGTGCATTCGGGACCGTTTGGTTGCCTTACGAAACTCAGTGCAAAATAGGTCGAACTAGTCCAAAAGCTCGTGCTACGAGGTCACATCGGAATTATTCGCAAGGAAGACACCCGATCCACCCCATTGGACCCTAAACTGATGATCTGGTGCATTTCGTACTATTGGGTGCACTCGGGTCCGTTTGGTTGCCTTACGAAACTCGGTAATAAACGGGCCGAACTAGTGCAAAAGTTCGTGCCACGAACTTGCATCGAAATTTTTCGCAACGAACGCACCCGATCCACCCCATTGGACCCTAAACTAATGTTTTGGTGCGTTTCGTACTATTTGGGAGCATTCGGGAACGTTTGGTTGCCTTACGAAACTCGGTGCAAAACAGGCCGAACTAGTGCAAAAGTTCGTGCCACGAACTTGCGTCGGAATTTTCCGCAACGAATGCACCCGATGCACCCCATTGGACCCTAAACTGATATTTTGGTGTGTTTCGTACTATTTGGGTGCATTCGGGACCGTTTGGTTGCCATACGAAACTCAATGCAAAATAGGCCGAACTAGTCCAAAAGTTCGTGCTATGAGGTCACGTCGGAATTATTCGCAACGAACACTCCCGATCCACCCCATTGGACCCTAAACTAACGTTCTGGTGCGTTTCATACTATTTGGGTGCATTCGGGTCCGTTTGGTTGCCTTACGAAACTCGTTGCAAAACAGGCCGAACTAGTGCAAAAGTTCGTGCCACGAGGTCGCGTCGGAGTTTTTTTACAACGAACGCATCTGATCCACCCCATTGGACCCTAAACTAACGTTTTGGTGTGTTTCGTACTATCTGGGTGTATTCAGGACCATTTGGTTGCCTTACGAAACTCGGTGCAAAACGGACCAAACTAGTGCAAAAGTTCACGCCACGAGGTCGCGTCGGAATTTTTCACAACGAACGCACCCGATCCACCCCATTGGACCCTAAACTGATGTTTTGGTGCGTTTCGTACTATTTGGGTGCATTCGGGACCGTTTGGTTGCCTTACGATACTCGGTGCAGAACGGGCCGAATTAGTGCAAAAGTTCGTGCCACGAGGTCGTGTCCGAATTATTCGCAATGAATGCACCCGATCCACCCTACTGGACCCTAAACTGACGTTCTGGTGCGTTTTGTACTATTTGGGTGCATTCGGGACTGTTTGGTTGTCTTAAAAACTCGGTGCTAAACAGGCCGAACTAGTGCAAAAGTTCGTGCCACGAAGTCGCGTTGGAATTTTTCATAACGAATGCACCCGATCCACCCCATTCTACCCTAAACTGATGTTTCGGTGCATTTCGTACTATTTGGGTGCATTCAGGACCGTTTGGTTGCTTTACGAAACTCGGTGCAAAACGGGCCGAACTAGTGCAAAAGTTCGTGCCACGAACTTGCGTCGAAATTTTTCGCAACGAACGCACCCGATCCACCCCATTGGACCCTAAACTGATGTTTTGGTGCGTTTCGTACTATTTGGGAGCATTCGGGACCGTTTGGTTGCCTTACGAAACTCGGTGCAAAACAGGCCGAACTAGTGCAAAAGTTCGTGCCACGAACTTGCGTCGGAATTTTCCGCAACGAATGCACCCGATGCACCCCATTGGACCCTAAACTGATATTTTGGTGTGTTTCGTACTATTTGGGTGCATTCGGGACCGTTTGGTTGCCATACGAAACTCAATGCAAAATAGGCCGAACTAGTCCAAAAGTTCGTGCTATGAGGTCACGTCGGAATTATTCGCAACGAACACTCCCGATCCACCCCATTGGACCCTAAACTGACGTTCTGGTGCGTTTCATACTATTTGGGTGCATTCGGGTCCGTTTGGTTGCCTTACGAAACTCGTTGCAAAACAGGCCGAACTAGTGCAAAAGTTCGTGCCACGAGGTCGCGTCGGAGTTTTTTTTACAACGAACGCATCTGATCCACTCCATTGGACCCTAAACTAACGTTTTGGTGTGTTTCGTACTATCTGGGTGTATTCAGGACCATTTGGTTGCCTTACGAAACTCGGTGCAAAACGGACCAAACTAGTGCAAAAGTTCACGCCACGAGGTCGCGTCGGAATTTTTCACAACGAACGCACCCGATCCACCCCATTGGACCCTAAACTGATGTTTTGGTGCGTTTCGTACTATTTGGGTGCATTCGGGACCGTTTGGTTGCCTTACGATACTCGGTGCAGAACGGGCCGAATTAGTGCAAAAGTTCGTGCCACGAGGTCGTGTCCGAATTATTCGCAATGAATGCACCCGATCCACCCTACTGGACCCTAAACTGATGTTCTAGTGCGTTTCGTACTATTTGGGTGCATTCGGGACCGTTTGGTTGTCTTAAAAACTCGGTGCTAAACAGGCCGAACTAGTGCAAAAGTTCGTGCCACGAAGTCGCGTTGGAATTTTTCATAACGATTGCACCTGATCCACCCCATTGGACCCTAAATTGACGTTTTGGTGCATTTCGTACTATTTGGGTGCATTCGGGACCGTTTGGTTGCTTTACGAAACTCGGTGCAAAACAGGCCGAACTAGTGCAAAAGTTCGTGCCACGAAGTCGCGTTGGAATTTTTCATAACGAATGCACCCGATCCACCCCATTGGACCCTAAACTGATGTTTTGGTGCATTTCGTACTATTTGGGTGCATTCGGGACCGTTTGGTTGCTTTACGAAACTCGGTGCAAAACGGGCCGAACTAGTGCAAAAGTTCGTGCCACGAACTTGCATCGAAATTTTTCGCAACGAACGCACCCGATCCACCCCATTGGACCCTAAACTGATGTTTTGGTGCGTTTCGTACTATTTGGGTGCATTCGGGACCATTTGGTTGCCTTACGAAACTCAGTGCAAAATAGGCCGAACTAGTCCAAAAGTTCGTGCTATGAGGTCACGTCGGAATTATTCGCAACGAACACTCCCGATCCACCCCATTGGACCCTAAACTGACGTTCTGGTGCGTTTCGTACTATTTGGGTGCATTCGGGTCCGTTTGGTTGCCTTACGGAACTCGTTGCAAAACAGGCCGAACTAGTGCAAAAGTTCGTGCCACGAGGTCGCGTCGGAGTTTTTTTACAACGAACGCATCTGATCCACCCCATTGGACCCTAAACTAACGTTTTGGTGTGTTTCGTACTATCTGGGTGTATTCAGGACCATTTGGTTGCCTTACGAAACTCGGTGCAAAACGGACCAAACTAGTGCAAAAGTTCACGCCACGAGGTCGCGTCGGAATTTTTCACAACGAACGCACCCGATCCACACCATTGGACCCTAAACTGATGTTTTGGCGCGTTTCATACTATTTGGGTGCATTCGGGACCGTTTGGTTGCCTTACGATACTCGGTGCAGAACGGGCCGAATTAGTGCAAAAGTTCGTGCCACGAGGTCGTGTCCGAATTATTCGCAATGAATGCACCCGATCCACCCTACTGGACCCTAAACTGACGTTCTAGTGCGTTTCGTACTATTTGGGTGCATTCGGGACCGTTTGGTTGTCTTAAAAACTCGGTGCTAAAGAGGCCGAACTAGTGCAAAAGTTCGTGCCACGAAGTCGCGTTGGAATTTTTCATAATGATTGCACCTGATCCACCCCATTGGACCCTAAATTGACGTTTTGGTGCATTTCGTACTATTTGGGTGCATTCGGGACCGTTTGGTTGCTTTACGAAACTCGGTGCAAAACGGGCCGAACTAGTGCAAAAGTTCGTGCCACGAACTTGCGTCGAAATTTTTCGCAACGAACGCACCCGATCCACCCCATTGGACCCAAAACTGACGTTCTGGTGCGTTTCGTTCTATTTGGGTGCATTCGGGTCCATTTGGTTGCCTTACGAAACTCGGTGCAAAATGGGCCGAACTAGTGCAAAAGTTCATGCCACGAGGTCGCGTCGGAGTTTTTTTACAACGAACGCACCCGATCCACCCCATTGGACCCTAAACTGATGTTTTGGTGCGTTTCGTACTATTTGGGAGCATTCGGGACCGTTTGGTTGCCTTACGAAACTCGGTGCAAAACAGGCCGAACTAGTGCAAAAGTTCGTGCCACGAACTTGCGTCGGAATTTTCCGCAATGAATGCACCCGATGCACCCCATTGGACCCTGAACTGATATTTTGGTGTGTTTCGTACTATTTGGGTGCATTCGGGACCGTTTGGTTTCCATACGAAACTCAATGCAAAATAGGCCGAACTAGTCCAAAAGTTCGTGCTATGAGGTCACGTCGGAATTATTCGCAACGAACACTCCCGATCCACCCCATTGGACCCTAAACTGACGTTCTGGTGCGTTTCATACTATTTGGGTGCATTCGGGTCCATTTGGTTGCCTTACGAAACTCGGTGCAAAACGGGCCAAACTTGTGCAAAAGTTCGTGCCACGAGGTCGCGTCGGAATTTTTCACAACGAACGCACCCGATCCACCGCATTGGACCCTAAACTGATGTTTTGGTGCGTTTCGTACTATTTGGGTGCATTCGGGACCGTTTGGTTGCCTTACGATACTCGGTGCAGAACGGGCCGAATTAGTGCAAAAGTTCGTGCCACGAGGTCGTGTCCGAATTATTCGCAATGAATGCACCCGATCCACCCTACTGGACCCTAAACTGACGTTCTGGTGCGTTTTGTACTATTTGGGTGCATTCGGGACTGTTTGGTTGTCTTAAAAACTCGGTGCTAAACAGGCCGAACTAGTGCAAAAGTTCGTGCCACGAAGTCGCGTTGGAATTTTTCATAACGAATGCACCCGATCCACCCCATTCTACCCTAAACTGATGTTTTGGTGCATTTCGTACTATTTGGGTGCATTCGGGACCGTTTGGTTGCTTTACGAAACTTGGTGCAAAACGGGCCGAACTAGTGCAAAAGTTCGTGCCACGAACTTGCGTCGAAATTTTTCGCAACGAACGCACCCGATCCACCCCATTGGACCCTAAACTGATGTTTTGGTGCGTTTCGTACTATTTGGGAGCATTCGGGACCGTTTGGTTGCCTTACGAAACTCGGTGCAAAACAGGCCGAACTAGTGCAAAAGTTCGTGCCACGAACTTGCGTCGGAATTTTTCCGCAACGAATGCACCCGATGCACCCCATTGGACCCTAAACTGATATTTTGGTGTGTTTCGTACTATTTGGGTGCATTCGGGACCGTTTGGTTGCCATACGAAACTCAATGCAAAATAGGCCGAACTAGTCCAAAAGTTCGTGCTATGAGGTCACGTCGGAATTATTCGCAACGAACACTCCCGATCCACCCCATTGGACCCTAAACTGACGTTCTGGTGCGTTTCGTACTATGTGGGTGCATTCGGGACCGTTTGGTTGCCTTAAAAACTCGGTGCAAAACAGGCCGAACTAGTGCAAAAGTTCGTGACACGAAGTCGCGTTGGAATTTTTCATAACGAATGCACCCGATGCACCCCATTGGACCCTAAACTGATATTTTGGTGTGTTTCGTACTATTTGGGTGCATTCGGGACCGTTTGGTTTCCATACGAAACTCAATGCAAAATAGGCCGAACTAGTCCAAAAGTTCGTGCTATGAGGTCACGTCGGAATTATTCGCAACGAACACTCCCGATCCACCCCATTGGACCCTAAACTGACGTTCTGGTGCGTTTCATACTATTTGGGTGCATTCGGGTCCGTTTGGTTGCCTTACGAAACTCGTTGCAAAACAGGCCGAACTAGTGCAAAAGTTCGTGCCACGAGGTCGCGTCGGAGTTTTTTTACAACGAACGCATCCGATCCACCACATTGGACCCTAAACTGACGTTTTGGTGTGTTTCGTACTATCTGGGTGTTTTCAGGACCATTTGGTTGCCTTACGAAACTCGGTGCAAAACGGGCCAAACTAGTGCAAAAGTTCGCGCCACGAGGTCGCGTCGGAATTTTTCACAACGAACGCACCCGATCCACCCCATTGGACCCTAAACTGATGTTTTGGTGCGTTTCGTACTATTTGGGTGCATTCGGGACCGTTTGGTTGTCTTAAAAACTCGGTGCTAAACAGGCCGAACTAGTGCAAAAGTTCGTGCCACGAAGTCGCGTTGGAATTTTTCATAATGATTGCACCCGATCCACCCCATTGGACCCTAAACTGACGTTCTAGTGCGTTTCGTTCTATTTGGGTGCATTTGGGTCCATTTGGTTGCCTTACGAAACTCGGTGCAAAACGGGCCGAACTAGTGCAAAAGTTCATGCCACGAGGTCGCGTCGGAGTTTTTTTACAACGAACGCACCCGATCCACCCCATTGGACCCTAAACTGACGTTTTTGTGTGTTTCGTACAATTTGGGTGCATTCGGGTCCGTTTGGTTGCCTTACGAAACTCGGTGCAAAACGGGCCGAACTAGTGCAAAAGTTCATGCCACGAGGTCGCGTCGGAGTTTTATTTACAACGAACGCACCCGATCCACCCCATTGGACCCTAAACTGACGTTTTTGTGTGTTTCGTACAATTTGGGTGCATTCGGTACCGTTTGTATGCCTTACGAAACTCGGTGAAAACAGGCCGAACTAGTGCAAAAGTTCGTGCCATGAGGTCGCGTCGGAATTTTTCACAACGAACGCACCCGATCCACCGCATTGGACCCTAAACTGATGTTTTGGTGCGTTTCGTACTATTTGGGTGCATTCGGGACCGTTTGGTTGCCTTACGATACTCGGTGCAGAACGGGCCGAACTAGTGGAAAAGTTCGTGCCATGAGGTCGTGTCCGAATTATTCACAATGAATGCACCCGATCCACCCTACTGGACCCTAAACTGACGTTCTGGTGCGTTTTGTACTATTTGGGTGCATTCGGGACCGTTTGGTTGTCTTAAAAACTCGGTGCTAAACAGGCCGAACTAGTGCAAAAGTTCGTGCCACGAAGTCGCGTTGGAATTTTTCATAACGAATGCACCCGATCCACCCCATTGGACCCTAAACTGATGTTTTGGTGCATTTCGTACTATTTGGGTGCATTCGGGACCGTTTGGTTGCTTTACGAAACTCGGTGCAAAACGGGCCGAACTAGTGCAAAAGTTCGTGCCACGAACTTGCATCGAAATTTTTCGCAACGAACGCACCCGATCCACCCCATTGGACCCTAAACTGATGTTTTGGTGCGTTTCGTACTATTTGGGTGCATTCGGGACCATTTGGTTGCCTTACAAAACTCAGTGCAAAATAGGCCGAACTAGTCCAAAAGTTCGTGCTATGAGGTCACGTCGGAATTATTCGCAACGAACACTCCCGATCCACCCCATTGGACCCTAAACTGACGTTCTGGTGCGTTTCGTACTATTTGGGTGCATTCGGGTCCGTTTGGTTGCCTTACGGAACTCGTTGCCAAACAGGCCGAACTAGTGCAAAAGTTCGTGCCACGAGGTCGCGTCGGAGTTTTTTTACAACGAACGCATCTGATCCACCCCATTGGACCCTAAACTAACGTTTTGGTGTGTTTCGTACTATCTGGGTGTATTCAGGACCATTTGGTTGCCTTACGAAACTCGGTGCAAAACGGACCAAACTAGTGCAAAAGTTCGTGCCACGAGGTCGTGTCCGAATTATTCGCAATGAATGCACCCGATCCACCCTACTGGACCCTAAACTGACGTTCTAGTGCGTTTCGTACTATTTGGGTGCATTCGGGACCGTTTGGTTGCCTTACGATACTCAGTGCAGAACGGGCCGAATTAGTGCAAAAGTTCGTGCCACGAGGTCGTGTCCGAATTATTCGCAATGAATGCACCCGATCCACCCTACTGGACCCTAAACTGACGTTCTAGTGCGTTTCGTACTATTTGGGTGCATTCGGGACCGTTTGGTTGTCTTAAAAACTCGGTGCTAAACAGGCCGAACTAGTGCAAAAGTTCGTGCCACGAAGTCGCGTTGGAATTTTTCATAACGATTGCACCTGATCCACCCCATTGGACCCTAAATTGACGTTTTGGTGCATTTCGTACTATTTGGGTGCATTCGGGACCGTTTGGTTGCTTTACGAAACTCGGTGCAAAACGGGCCGAACTAGTGCAAAAGTTCATGCCACGACGGTCGCGTCGGAAGTTTTTCGCAACGAACGCACCCGATCCACCCCATTGGACCCAAAACTGACGTTCTGGTGCGTTTCGTTCTATTTGGGTGCATTCGGGTCCATTTGGTTGCCTTACGAAACTCGGTGCAAAATGGGCCGAACTAGTGCAAAAGTTCATGCCACGAGGTCGCGTCGGAGTTTTTTTACAACGAACGCACCCGATCCACCCCATTGGACCCTAAACTGACGTTTTTGTGTGTTTCGTACAATTTGGGTGCATTCGGTACCGTTTGTATGCCTTACGAAACTCGGTGAAAACGGGCCGAACTAGTGCAAAAGTTCGTGCCACGAGGTCGCGTCGGAATTTTTCGCAATGAACGCACCCGATCCACCCCATTGGACCCTAAACTGATGTTTTGGTGTGTTTCGTACTATTTGGGTGCATTCGGGACCGTTTGGTTGCCTTACGAAACTCAGTGCAAAATAGGTCGAACTAGTCCAAAAGCTCGTGCTACGAGGTCACATCGGAATTATTCGCAAGGAAGACACCCGATCCACCCCATTGGACCCTAAACTGATGATCTGGTGCATTTCGTACTATTGGGTGCACTCGGGTCCGTTTGGTTGCCTTACGAAACTCGGTAATAAACGGGCCGAACAAGTGCAAAAGTTCGTGCCACGAACTTGCATCGAAATTTTTCGCAACGAACGCACCCGATCCACCCCATTGGACCCTAAACTGATGTTTTGGTGCGTTTCGTACTATTTGGGAGCATTCGGGACCGTTTGGTTGCCTTACGAAACTCGGTGCAAAACAGGCCGAACTAGTGCAAAAGTTCGTGCCACGAACTTGCGTCGGAATTTTCCGCAACGAATGCACCCGATGCACCCCATTGGACCCTGAACTGATATTTTGGTGTGTTTCGTACTATTTGGGTGCATTCGGGACCGTTTGGTTTCCATACGAAACTCAATGCAAAATAGGCCGAACTAGTCCAAAAGTTCGTGCTATGAGGTCACGTCGGAATTATTCGCAACGAACACTCCCGATCCACCCCATTGGACCCTAAACTGACGTTCTGGTGCGTTTCATACTATTTGGGTGCATTCGGGTCCATTTGGTTGCCTTACGAAACTCGGTGCAAAACGGGCCAAACTTGTGCAAAAGTTCGTGCCACGAGGTCGCGTCGGAATTTTTCACAACGAACGCACCCGATCCACCGCATTGGACCCTAAACTGATGTTTTGGTGCGTTTCGTACTATTTGGGTGCATTCGGGACCGTTTGGTTGCCTTACGATACTCGGTGCAGAACGGGCCGAACTAGTGGAAAAGTTCGTGCCACGAGGTCGTGTCCGAATTATTCACAATGAATGCACCCGATCCACCCTACTGGACCCTAAACTGACGTTCTGGTGCGTTTTGTACTATTTGGGTGCATTCGGGACCGTTTGGTTGTCTTAAAAACTCGGTGCTAAACAGGCCGAACTAGTGCAAAAGTTCGTGCCACGAAGTCGCGTTGGAATTTTTCATAACGAATGCACCCGATCCACCCCATTGGACCCTAAACTGATGTTTTGGTGCATTTCGTACTATTTGGGTGCATTCGGGACCGTTTGGTTGCTTTACGAAACTCGGTGCAAAACGGGCCGAACTAGTGCAAAAGTTCGTGCCACGAACTTGCGTCGAAATTTTTCGCAACGAACGCACCCGATCCACCCCATTGGACCCTAAACTGATGTTTTGGTGCGTTTCGTACTATTTGGGAGCATTCGGGACCGTTTGGTTGCCTTACAAAACTCGGTGCAAAACAGGCCGAACTAGTGCAAAAGTTCGTGCCACGAACTTGCGTCGGAATTTTCCGCAACGAATGCACCCCATTGGACCCTAAACTGATATTTTGGTGTGTTTCGTACTATTTGGGTGCATTCGGGACCGTTTGGTTGCCATACGAAACTCAATGCAAAATAGGCCGAACTAGTCCAAAAGTTCGTGCTATGATGTCACGTCGGAATTATTCGCAACGAACACTCCCGATCCACCCCATTGGACCCTAAACTGACTTCTGGTGCGTTTCATACTATTTGGGTGCATTCGGGTCCGTTTGGTTGCCTTACGAAACTCGTTGCAAAATAGGCCGAACTAGTGCAAAAGTTCGTGCCACGAGGTCGCGTCGGAGTTTTTTTACAACGAACACATCCGATCCACCACATTGGACCCTAAACTGACGTTTTGGTGTGTTTCGTAGTATCTGGGTGTTTCAGGACCATTTGGTTGCCTTACGAAACTCGGTGCAAAACGGGCCAAACTAGTGCAAAAGTTCGCGCCACGAGGTCGCGTCGGAATTTTTCACAACGAACGCACCCGATCCACCCCATTGGACCCTAAACTGATGTTTTGGTGCGTTTCGTACTATTTGGGTGCATTCGGGACCGTTTGGTTGCCTAACGATACTCGGTGCAGAATGGGCCGAATTAGTGCAAAAGTTCGTGCCACGAGGTCGTGTCCGAATTATTCGCAATGAATGCACCCGATCCACCCTACTGGACCCTAAACTGACGTTCTGGTGCGTTTCGTACTATTTGGGTGCATTCGGGACCGTTTGGTTGTCTTAAAAACTCGGTGCTAAACAGGCCGAACTAGTGCAAAAGTTCGTGCCACGAAGTCGCGTTGGCATTTTTCATAATGATTGCACCC
The DNA here is from genome assembly GCF_016808335.1 of Panicum virgatum. NCBI lineage: Eukaryota > Viridiplantae > Streptophyta > Magnoliopsida > Poales > Poaceae > Panicum > Panicum virgatum. The sequence goes on from NW_024376412.1 coordinate 22,944, forward strand.
GATCCACCCCATTGGACCCTAAACTGACGTTCTGGTGCGTTTCGTTCTATTTGGGTGCATTCGGGTCCATTTGGTTGCCTTACGAAACTCGGTGCAAAACGGGCCGAACTAGTGCAAAAGTTCATGCCACGAGGTCGCGTCGGAGTTTTTTTACAACGAACGCACCCGATCCACCCCATTGGACCCTAAACTGACGTTTTTGTGTGTTTCGTACAATTTGGGTGCATTCGGGTCCGTTTGGTTGCCTTACGAAACTCGGTGCAAAACGGGCCGAACTAGTGCAAAAGTTCATGCCACGAGGTCGCGTCGGAGTTTTATTTACAACGAACGCACCCGATCCACCCCAATGGACCCTAAACTGACATTTTTGTGTGTTTCGTACAATTTGGGTGCATTCGGTACCGTTTGTATGCCTTACGAAACTCGGTGAAAACGGGCCGAACTAGTGCAAAAGTTCGTGCCATGAGGTCGCGTCGGAATTTTTCACAACGAACGCACCCGATCCACCGCATTGGACCCTAAACTGATGTTTTGGTGCGTTTCGTACTATTTGGGTGCATTCGGGACCGTTTGGTTGCCTTACGATACTCGGTGCAGAACGGGCCGAACTAGTGGAAAAGTTCGTGCCACGAGGTCGTGTCCGAATTATTCGCAATGAATGCACCCGATCCACCCTACTGGACCCTAAACTGACGTTCTGGTGCGTTTTGTACTATTTGGGTGCATTCGGGACCGTTTGGTTGTCTTAAAAACTCGGTGCTAAACAGGCCGAACTAGTGCAAAAGTTCGTGCCACGAAGTCGCGTTGGAATTTTTCATAACGAATGCACCCGATCCACCCCATTGGACCCTAAACTGATGTTTTGGTGCATTTCGTACTATTTGGGTGCATTCGGGACCGTTTGGTTGCTTTACGAAACTCGGTGAAAAACGGGCCGAACTAGTGCAAAAGTTCGTGCCACGAACTTGCATCGAAATTTTTCGCAACGAACGCACCCGATCCACCCCATTGGACCCTAAACTGATGTTTTGGTGCGTTTCGTACTATTTGGGTGCATTCGGGACCATTTGGTTGCCTTACAAAACTCAGTGCAAAATAGGCCGAACTAGTCCAAAAGTTCGTGCTATGAGGTCACGTCGGAATTATTCGCAACGAACACTCCCGATCCACCCCATTGGACCCTAAACTGACGTTCTGGTGCGTTTCGTACTATTTGGGTGCATTCGGGTCCGTTTGGTTGCCTTACGGAACTCGTTGCAAAACAGGCCGAACTAGTGCAAAAGTTCGTGCCACGAGGTCGCGTCGGAGTTTTTTTACAACGAACGCATCTGATCCACCCCATTGGACCCTAAACTAACGTTTTGGTGTGTTTCGTACTATCTGGGTGTATTCAGGACCATTTGGTTGCCTTACGAAACTCGGTGCAAAACGGCCAAACTAGTGCAAAAGTTCGTGCCACGAGTCGTGTCCGAATTATTCGCAATGAATGCACCCGATCCACCCCTATGGACCCTAAACTGACGTTTAGTGCGTTTCGTACTATTTGGGTGCATTCGGGACCGTTTGGTTGTCTTAAAACTCGGTGCTAAACAGGCCGAATAGTGCAAAAGTTCGTGCCACGAAGTCGCGTGGAATTTTCATAACGATTGCACCTGATCCACCCCATTGGACCCTAAATGACGTTTGGTGCATTTCGTACTATTGGGTGCATTCGGGACCGTTTGGTTGCTTTACGAAACTCGGTGCAAAACGGGCCGAACTAGTGCAAAAGTTCGTGCCACGAACTTGCGTCGAATTTTTCGCAACGAACGCACCCGATCCACCCCATTGGACCCAAAACTGACGTTCTGGTGCGTTTCGTTCTATTTGGGTGCATTCGGGTCCATTTGGTTGCCTTACGAAACTCGGTGCAAAATGGGCCGAACTAGTGCAAAAGTTCATGCCACGAGGTCGCGTCGGAGTTTTTTACAACGAACGCACCCGATCCACCCCATTGGACCCTAAACTGACGTTTTTGTGTGTTTCGTACAATTTGGGTGCATTCGGTACCGTTTGTATGCCTTACGAAACTCGGTGAAAACGGGCCGAACTAGTGCAAAAGTTCGTGCCACGAGGTCGCGTCAGAATTTTTCGCAATGAACGCACCCGATCCACCCCATTGGACCCTAAACTGATGTTTTGGTGTGTTTCGTACTATTTGGGTGGATTCGGGACCGTTTGGTTGCCTTACGAAACTCAGTGCAAAATAGGTCGAACTAGTCCAAAAGCTCGTGCTACGAGGTCAGATCGGAATTATTCGCAAGGAAGACACCCGATCCACCCCATTGGACCCTAAACTGATGATCTGGTGCATTTCGTACTATTGGGTGCACTCGGGTCCGTTTGGTTGCCTTACGAAACTCGGTAATAAACGGGCCGAACTAGTGCAAAAGTTCGTGCCACGAACTTGCATCGAAATTTTTCGCAACGAATGCACCCGATCCACCCCATTGGACCCTAAACTGATGTTTTGGTGTGTTTCGTACTATTTGGGAGCATTCGGGACCGTTTGGTTGCCTTACGAAACTCGGTGCAAAACAGGCCGAACTAGTGCAAAAGTTCGTGCCACGAACTTGCGTCGGAATTTTCCGCAACGAATGCACCCGATGCACCCCATTGGACCCTGAACTGATATTTTGGTGTGTTTCGTACTATTTGGGTGCATTCGGGACCGTTTGGTTTCCATACGAAACTCAATGCAAAATAGGCCGAACTAGTCCAAAAGTTCGTGCTATGAGGTCACGTCGGAATTATTCGAACGAACACTCCCGATCCACCCCATTGGACCCTAAACTGACGTTCTGGTGCGTTTCATACTATTTGGGTGCATTCGGGTCCGTTTGGTTGCCTTACGAAACTCGTTGCAAAACAGGCCGAACTTGTGCAAAAGTTCGTGCCACGAGGTCGCGTCGGAGTTTTTTTACAACGAACGCATCCGATCCACCACATTGGACCCTAAACTGACGTTTTGGTGTGTTTCGTACTATCTGGGTGTTTTTAGGACCATTTGGTTGCCTTACGAAACTCGGTGCAAAACGGGCCAAACTAGTGCAAAAGTTCGCGCCACGAGGTCGCGTCGGAATTTTTCACAACGAACGCACCCGATCCACCCCATTGGACCCTAAACTGGTGTTTTGGCGCGTTTCGTACTATTTGGGTGCATTCGGGACCGTTTGGTTGCCTGACGATACTCGGTGCAGAATGGGCCAAATTAGTGCAAAAGTTCGTGCCACGAGTTCGTGTCCGAATTATTCGCAATGAATGCACCCGATCCACCCTACTGGACCCTAAACTGACGTTCTGGTGCGTTTCGTACTATTTGGGTGCATTCGGGACCGTTTGGTTGTCTTAAAAACTCGGTGCTAAACAGGCCGAACTAGTGCAAAAGTTCGTGCCACGAAGTCGCGTTGGAATTTTTATAACGAATTGCACCCTGATCCACCCCATTGGACCCTAAACTGATGTTTTGGTGCATTTCGTACTATTTGGGTGCATTCGGGACCGTTTGGTTGCTTTACGAAACTCGGTGCAAAACAGGCCGAACTAGTGCAAAAGTTAGTGCCACGAACTTGCGTCGGAATTTTTCGCAACGAATGCACCCGATTCACCCCATTGGACCCTAAACTGATGTTTTGGTGTGTTTCGTACTATTTGGGTGCATTCGGGACCGTTCGGTTGCCTTACGAAACTCAGTGCAAAATAGGCCGAACTTGTCCAAAAGTTCGTAATACGAGGTCACATCGGAATTATTCGCAACGAACACACTCGATCCACCCCATTGGACCCTAAACTGACGATCTGGTGCATTTCGTACTATTTGGGTGCACTCGGGTCCGTTTGGTTGCCTTACGAAACTCGGTGATAAACGGGCCGAACTAGTGCAAAAGTTCGTGCCATGAGGTCGCGTCGGAGTTTCTTTACAACGAACGCACCTGATCCACCCCATTGGACCCTAAACTAACGTTTTGGTGTGTTTCGTACTATCTGGGTGTATTCGGGACCACTTGGTTGCCTTACGAAACTCGGTGCAAAACGGGCCAAACTTGTGCAAAAGTTCGTGCCACGAGGTCGCGTCGGAATTTTTCACAACGAACGCACCCGATCCACCCCATTGGACCCTAAACTGATGTTTTGGTGCGTTTCGTACTATTTGGGTGCATTCGGGACCGTTTGGTTGCCTTACGATACTCGGTGCAGAACGGGCCGAATTAGTGCAAAAGTTCGTGCCACGAGGTCGTGTCCGAATTATTCGCAATGAATGCACCCGATCCACCCTACTGAAGCCTAAACTAACGTTCTGGTGCGTTTTGTACTATTTGGGTGCATTCGGGAACGTTTGGTTGTCTTAAAAACTCGGTGCTAAACAGGCCGAACTAGTGCAAAAGTTCGTGCCACGAAGTCGCGTTGGAATTTTTCATAACGAATGCACCCGATCCACCCCATTGGACCCTAAACTAATGTTTTGGTGCATTTCGTACTATTTGTGCATTCGGGACCGTTTGGTTGCTTTACGAAACTCGGTGCAAAATGGGCCGAACTAGTGAAAAAGTTCGTGCCACGAACTTGCGTCGAAATTTTTCAGAACGAACACACCCGATCCACCCCATTGGACCCTAAACTGATGTTCTGGTGCGTTTCGTACTATTTGGGTGCATTCGGGTCCGTTTGGTTGCCTTACGAAACTCGTTGCAAACAGGCCGAACTATTGCAAAAGTTCGTGCTACGAGGTCGTGTCGGAGTTTTTTTACAACGAAAGCACCCGATCCACCCCATTAGATCCTAAACTGACGTTTTGTGTGTTTCGTACAATTTGGGTGCATTCGGTACCGTTTATATGCCTTACGAAACTAGGTGCAAAACGGGCCGAACTAGTGCAAAAGTTCGTGCCACGAGGTCGTGTCGGAATTTTTCGCAATGAACGCACCCGATCCACCCCATTGGACCCTAAACTGATGTTTTGGTGTGTTTTGTACTATTTGGGTGCATTCGGGACCGTTTGGTTTGCCATACGAAACTCTGTGCAAACAGGCCGAACTAGTGCAAAAGTTCGTGCCACGAACTTGCGTCGGAATTTTTCGCAACGAATGCACCCGATCCACCCCATGGGACCCTAAACTGATGTTTTGGTGCGTTTCGTACTATTTGGGTGCATTCGGGACCGTTTGGTTGCTTTACGAAACTCAGTGCAAAATAGGGCCGAACTAGTCCAAAAGCTCGTGCTACGAGGTCACGTCGGAATTATTCGCAACGAACACACCCGATCCACCCCATTGGACCCTAAACTGACGATTCTCGTGCATTTCGTACTATTTGGGAGCATTCGGGTCCATTTGGTTGCCTTACGAAACTCGGTGATAAACGGGCCGAACTAGTGCAAAAGTTCGTGCCACGAGGTCGCGTCGGAATTTTTCACAACGAACACACCCGATCCACCCAATTGGACCCTAAACTGATGTTTTGGTGCGTTTCGTACTATTTGGGTGCATTCGGGACCGTTTGGTTGCCTTACGATACTCGGTGCAGAACGGGCCGAATTAGTGCAAAAGTTCGTGCCACGAGGTCGTGTCCGAATTATTCACAATGAATGCACCCGATCCACCCTACTGGACCCTAAACTGACGTTCTGGTGCGTTTCGTACTATTTGGGTGCATTCGGGACCGTTTGGTTGCCTTAAAAACTCGGTGCAAAACAGGCCGAACTAGTGCAAAAGTTCGTGCCACGAAGTCGCGTTGGAATTTTTCATAACGAATGCACCCAATCCACCCCATTGGACCTTAAACTGATGTTTTGGTGCATTTCGTACTATTTGGGTGCATTCGGGACCGTTTGGTTGCCTTACGAAACTCTGTGCAAAACAGTCCGAACTAGTGCAAAAGTTCGTGCCACAAACTTGCGTCAGAATTTTTCGCAACGAATGCACCCGATCCCCCCCATTGGACCCTAAACTGATGTTTTGGTGCGTTTCGTACTATTTGGGTGCATTCGGACCGTTTGGTTGCCTTACGAAACTCAGTGCAAAATAGACCGAACTAGTCCAAAAGTTCGTGCTATGAGGTCATGTCGGAATTATTCGCAACGAACACACCCGATCCACCCCATTGGACCCTAAACTGACGTTCTGGTGCGTTCCATACTATTTGGGTGCATTCGGGTCCGTTTGGTTGCCTTACGAAACTCGGTGCAAAACAGGCCGAACTAGTGCAAAAGTTCGTACCACGAGTTCGCGTCGGAGTTTTTTTACAACGAACGCACCCGATCCACCCCATTGGACCCCAAACTGACGTTTTTGTGTGTTTCGTACAATTTGGGTGCATTCGGTACCGTTTGTATGCCTTACGAAACTCGGTGCAAACGGGCCGAACTAGTGCAAAAGTTCGTGCCACGAGGTCGCATCGGAATTTTTCGCAACGAAAGCACCCGATCCACCCCATTGGACCCTAAACTGATGTTTTGGTGTGTTTCGTACTATTTGGGCGCATTCGGGACCGTTTGGTTGCCTTACGACACTCGGTGCAGAACGGGCCGAATTAGGGCAAAAGTTCGTGCCACGAGGTCGTGTCCGAATTATTCGCAATGAATGCACCCGATCCACCCTACTGGACCCTAAACTGACGTTCTGGTGCGTTTCGTACTATATGGGTGCATTCGGGACCGTTTGGATGCCTTAAAAACTCGGTGCAAAACAGGCCGAACTAGTGCAAAAGTTCGTGACACGAAGTCGCGTTGGAATTTTTCATAACGAATGCACCCAATCCACCCCATTGGACCCTAAACTGATGTTTTGATGCATTTCGTACTATTTGGGTGCATTCGGGACTGTTTGGTTGCTTTACGAAACTCGGTGCAAAACGGGCCGAACTAGTGCAAAAGTTCGTGCCACGAACTTCCGGTCGGAAATTTTTCTACAACGAACCGCACCCGATCCACCCCATTGGACCCTAAACTGATGTTTTGGTGCGTTTCGTACTATTGGGTGCATTCGGGACCAGTTTGTATGCCTTACGAAACTCGGTGCAAAACGGGCCGAACTAGTGCCAAAAGTTCGTGCCACGACGTTCGCGTCGGAGTTTTTAGCAACGAACACACCCGATCCACCCCATTGGACCCTAAACTGATGTTTTGGGTGCGTTTCGTACTATTTGGGTGCATTCGGGACACGTTGTTTGCCTTACGAAACTTCGGTGCAAAACGGGCCGAACTAGTCCAAAAGTTCGTGCCACGAGGTCCGCGTCGGAAGTATTCGCAACGAACGCACCCGATCCACCCATTGGACCCTAAACTGATGTTCTGGTGCGTTTCGTACTATTTGGTGCATTCGGGACCGTTTGGTTGCCTACGAAACTCGGTGCAAAACAGGGCCGAACTAGTGCCAAAAGTTCGTGCCACGAGGTCGCCGTCGGAGTTTTTTTACAACGAACGCACCCGATCCACCCCATTAGACCCTAAACTGACTGTTTTGTGTGTTTCGTACTATTTGGGTGCATTCGGTACCGTTTAGTATGCCTTACGAAACTAGGTGCAAACGGGCCGAACTAGTGCAAAAGTTCGTGCCACGAGCTCGTGTCGGAATTTTTCGCAATGAACGCACCCGATCCACCCCATTGGACCCTAAACTGATGTTTTGGTGTGTTTCGTACTATTTGGGTGCATTCGGGACCGTTTGGTTGCCATACGAAACTCTGTGCAAGACAGGCTGAACTAGTGCAAAAGTTCGTGCCACGAACTTGCGTCGGAATTTTCGCAACGAATGCACCCGATCCACCCCATGGGACCCTAAACTGATGTTTTGGTGCGTTTCGTACTATTTGGGTGCATTCGGGACCGTTTGGTTGCTTACGAAACTCAGTGCAAAATAGGCCGAACTAGTCCAAAAGCTCGTGCTACGAGGTCACGTCGGAATTATTCGCAACGAACACACCCGATCCACCCCTTGGACCCTAAACTGACATTCTCGGTGCATTTCGTACTATTTGGGTGCATTCGGGTCCATTTGGTTGCCTTACGAAACTCGTTGCAAAACAGGCCGAACTAGTGCAAAAGTTCGTGCCACGAGGTCGTGTCGGAGTTTTTTTACAACGAACGCACCCGATCCACCCCATTGGACCCTAAACTGACGTTTTTGTGTGTTTCGTACAATTTGGGTGCATTCGGGTACCGTTTGATATGCCTTACGAAACTAGGTGCAAACGGGCCGAACTAGTGCAAAAGTTCGTGCCACGAGCTCGTGTCGGAATTTTTCGCAATGAACGCACCCGATCCACCCCATTGGACCCTAAACTGATGTTTTGGTGTGTTTTCGTACTATTTGGGTGCATTCGGGACCGTTTGTTTGCCATACGAAACTCTGTGCAAGACAGGCCTGAACTAGTGCAAAAGTTCGTGCCACGAACTTGCGTCGGAATTTTTCGCAACGAATGCACCCGATCCACCCCATGGGACCCTAAACTGATGTTTTGGTGCGTTTCGTACTATTTGGGTGCATTCGGGACCGTTTGGTTGCCTTTACGAAACTCAGTGCAAAATAGGCCGAACTAGTCCAAAAGCTCGTGCTACGAGGTCACGTCGGAATTATTCGCAACGAACACACCCGATCCACCCCTTTGGACCCTAAACTGACATTCTCGTGCATTTCGTACTATTTGGGTGCATTCGGGTCCATTTGGTTGCCTTACGAAACTCGGTGATAAACGGGCCGAACTAGTGCAAAAGTTCGTGCCACGAGGTCGCGTCGGAATTTTTCACAATGAACACACCCGATCCACCCAATTGGACCCTAAACTGATGTTTGGTGCGTTTCGTACTATTTGGGTGCATTCGGGACCGTTTGGTTGCCTTACGATACTCGGTGGCAGAACAGGCCGAATTAGTGCAAAAGTTCGTGCCACGAGGTCGTGTCCGAATTTATTCACAATGAATGCACCCGATCCACCCTACTGGACCCTAAACTGACGTTCTGGTGCGTTTCGTACTATTTGGGTGCATTCGGGACCGTTTGGTTGCCTTAAAAACTCGGTGCAAAACAGGCCGAACTAGTGCAAAAGTTCGTGCCACGAAGTCGCGTTGGAATTTTTCATAACGAATGCACCCAATCCACCCCATTGGAGCTTAAACTGATGTTTTGGTGCATTTCGTACTATTTGGGTGCATTCGGGACCGTTTGGTTGCCTTACGAAACTCTGTGCAAAACAGTCCGAACTAGTGCAAAAGTTCGTGCCACAAACTTGCGTCAGAATTTTTCACAACGAATGCACCCGATCCCCCCCATTGGACCCTAAACTGATGTTTTGGTGCGTTTCGTACTATTTGGGTGCATTCGGACCGTTTGGTTGCCTTACAAAACTCAGTGCAAAATAGGCCGAACTAGTCCAAAAGTTCGTGCCACGAACTTGCGTCGGAATTTTTTCGCAACGAATGCACCCGATCCACCCATTGGACCCTAAACTGATATTTTGGTGCGTTTCGTACTATTTGGGTGCATTCGGGGACCATTTGGTTGCCTTACGAAACTCAGTGCAAAATAGGGCCGAACTAGTCCAAAAGTTCGTGCTACGAGGTCGCGTCGGAATTATTCGCAACGAACGCACCCGATCCACCCCATTGGACCCTAAACTGATGTTTGGTGCGTTTCAGTACTATTTGGGTGCATTCGGGACCGTTTGGTTGCCTTACGAAACTCGGTGCAAAACGGGCCGAACTAGTGCAAAAGTTCGTGCCACGAGTTCGCGTCAGAGTTTTTTACAACGAACGCACCCGATCCACCCATTGGACCCCTAAACTGATGTTTTTGTGCGTTTCGTACTATTTGGGTGCATTCGGGACCGTTTGGTTGCCTTACGAAACTCGGTGCAAACGGGCCGAACTAGTGCAAAAGTTCGTGCCACGAAGTCGCGTTGGAATTTTTTGCAACGAACGCACCCAATCCACCCCATTGGACCCTAAACTGATGTTTTGGTGCATTTCGTACTATTTGGGTGCATTCGGGACCGTTTGGTTGCTTTACGAAACTCGGTGCAAAACGGGCCGAACTAGTGCAAAAGTTCGTGCCACGAACTTGCGTCGAAATTTTTCGAAACGAACACACCCGATCCACCCCATTGGACCCTAAACTGATGTTTTGGTGCGTTTCGTATTATTTGGGTGCATTCGGGACCGTTTTGTTGCCTTACCAAACTCGGTGCAAAACAGGCCGAACTAGTGCAAAAGTTCGTGCCACGAACTTGCGTCGGAATTTTTCGCAACGAATGCACCCGATCCACCCCATTGGACCCTAAACTGATATTTTGGTGCGTTTCGTACTATTTGGGTGCTTTCGGGACCATTTAGTTGCCTTACGAAACTCAGTGCAAAATAGGCCGAACTAGTCCAAAAGTTCGTGCTACGAGGTCACGTCAGAATTATTCGCAACGAACACACCCGATCCACCCCATTGGACCCTAAACTGACGTTCTGGTGCGTTTCGTACTATTTGGTTGCATTCGGGTCCGTTTGGTTGTCTTACGAAACTCGGTGCAAAACGGGCCGAACTAGTGCAAAAGTTCGTGCCACGAGGTCGCGTCGGAGTTTTTTTTACAACGAACGCACCCGATCCACCCCATTGGACCCTAAACTGACGTTTTTGTGTGTTTCGTACTATTTTGGCTGCATTCGGGACCATTTGGTTGCCTTACGAAACCTGGTGCAAAACGGGCCAAACTAGTGCAAAAGTTCGTGCCACGAGGTCTCGTCGGAATTTTTTGCAACGAACGCACCCGATCCACCCCATTGGACCCTAAACTGATGTTTTGGTGTGTTTCGTACTATTTGGGTGCATTCGGGACTGTTTGGTTGCCTTACGAAACTCTGTGCAAAACAGGCCGAACTAGTGCAAAAGTTCGTGCACGAACTTGCGTCGGAATTTTTCGCAACGAATGCACCCGATCCACCCCATTGGACCCTAAACTGATGTTTTGGTGCATTTCGTACTATTTGGGTGCATTCGGGACTGTTTGGTTGCCTTACGAAACTCAGTGCAAAATAGGCCGAACTAGTCCAAAAGTTCGTGCCACGAACTTACGTCGGAATTTTTCGCAACGAATGCACCCGATCCACCCCACGAACTTACGTCGGCATTTTTGGCAACAATGCACCCGATCCACCCCATTGGACCCTAAACTAATATTTTGGTGTGTTCGTACTATTTGGGTGCATTCGGGACCATTTGGTTGGCTTACGAAACTCAGTGCAAAATAGGCCGAACTAGTCCAAAAGTTCGTGCTATGAGGTCACGTCGGAATTATTCGCAACGTATACACCCGATCCACCCCATTGGACCCTAAACTGACGTTCTGGTGCGTTTCGTACTATTTGGGTGCATTCGGGTCCGTTTGGTTGCCTTACGAAACTCGGTGCAAAACAGGCCGAACTAGTGCAAAAGTTCGTGCCATGAGGTCGCGTTGGAATTTTTTTACAACGAACGCACCCGATCCACCCCATTGGACCCTAAACTGACGTTTTTGTGTGTTTCGTACAATTTGGGTGCATTCGATACCGTTTGTATGCCTTACGAAACTCGGTGCAAACGGGCCGAACTAGTGCAAAAGTTCGTGCCACGAGATCGCGTCGGAATTTTTCGCAATGAACGCACCCGATCCACCCCATTGGACCCTAAACTGACGTTCTGGTGCATTTCGTACTATTTGGGTGCATTCGGGTCCATTTGGTTGCCTTACGAAACTCGGTGATAAACGGGCCGAACTAGTGCAAAAGTTCTTGCCACGAGGTCGCGTCGGAGTTTTTTTACAACGAACACACCCGATCCACCCCATTGGACCCTAAACTGACGTTTTGGTGTGTTTCGTACTATCTGGGTGTATTCGGGACCATTTGGTTGCCTTACGAAACTCGGTGCAAAACAGGCCGAACTAGCGCAAAAGTTCGTGCCACGAACTTTCGTCGGAATTTTTCGCAACGAATGCACCCGATCCACCTCATTGGACCCTAAACTGATGTTTTGGTGCGTTTCATACTATTTGGTTGCATTCGGGACCGTTTGGTTGCTTTACGAAACTCAGTGCAAAATAGGCCGAGCTAGTCCAAAAGCTCGTGCTACGAGGTCACGTCGGAATTATTCGCAACGAACACACCCGATCCACCCCATTGGACCCTAAACTGACGTTCTAGTGCATTTGGTACTATTTGGGTGCATTCGGGTCCATTTGGTTGCCTTATGAAACTCGGTGATAAACGGGCCGAACTAGTGCAAAAGTTCGTGCCACGAGGTCGCGTCGGAGTTTTTTTACAACGAACACACCCGATCCACCCCATTGGACCCTAAACTGACGTTTTGGTGTGTTTCGTACTATCTGGGTGTATTCGGGACCATTTGGTTGCCTTACGAAACTCGGTGCAAAACGGGCCAAACTAGTGCAAAAGTTCGTGCCACGAGGTCGCGTCGGAATTTTTCGCAACGAACGAACCCGATCCACCCCATTAGACCCTAAACTGATGTTTTGGTGCGTTTCGTACTATTTGGGTGCATTCGGGACCGTTTGGTTGCCTTACGATACTCGGTACAGAACGGGCCCGAATTAGTGCAAAAGTTTGTGCCATGAGGTCGTGTCCGAATTATTCGCAATGAATGCACCCGATCCACCCTACTGGACCCTAAACTGACATTCTGGTGCGTTTCGTACTATTTGGGTGCATTCGGGACCGTTTGGTTGCCTTAAAAACTCGGTGCAAAACAGGTCGAACTAGTGCAAAAGTTCGTGCCACGAAGTCGCGTTGGAATTTTCATAGCGAATGCACCCAATCCACCCCTTTGGACCCTAAACTGATGTTTTGGTGCATTTCGTACTATTTGGGTGCATTCGGGACCGTTTGGTTGCTTTACGAAACTCGGTGCAAAACGGGCCGAACTAGTGCAAAAGTTCGTGCCACGAACTTGCGTCGAAATTTTTCGCAACGAACGCACCCGATCCACCCCATTGGACCCTAAACTGATGTTTTGGTGCGTTTCGTATTATTTGGGTGCATTCGGGACCGTTTGGTTGCCTTAAAAACTCGGTGCAAAACAAGCAGAACTAGTGCAAAAGTTCGTGCCACGAAGTCGCGTTGGAATTTTTTATAACGAATGCACCCGATCCACCCCATTGGACCCTAAACTGATGTTTTGGTGCATTTCGTACTATTTGGGTGCATTCGGGACCGTTTGGTTGCTTTATGAAACTCGGTGCAAAACGGGCCGAACTAGTGCAAAAGTTCGTGCCACGAACTTGCGTCGGAATTTTTCGCAACGAATGCACCCGATCCACCCCATTGGACGCTAAACATGATATTTTGGTGCGTTTCATACTATTTGGGTGCATTCGGGACCATTTGGTTGCCTTACGAAACTCAGTGCAAAATAGGCCGAACTAGTCCAAAAGTTCGTGCTACGAGGTCACGTCGGAATTATTCGCAACGAACACGCCCGATCCACCCCATTGGACCCTAAACTGACATTCTGGTGCGTTTCGTACTATTTGGGTGCATTCGGGTCTGTTTGGTTGCCTTACGAAACTCGGTGCAAAACAGGCCGAACTAGTGCAAAAGTTCGTGCCATGAGGTCGCGTCGGAGTTTTTTTACAACGAACGCACCCGATCCACCCCATTGGACCCTAAACTGACATTCTAGTGCGTTTCATACTATTTGGGTGCATTCGGGACCGTTTGGTTGCTTTACGAAACTCGGTGCAAAACGGGCCGAACTAGTGCAAAAGTTCGTGCCACGAATTGCGTCGAAATTTTTCGCAACGAACGCACCCGATCCACCCCATTGGACCCTAAACTGATGTTTTGGTGCGTTTCGTATTATTTGGGTGCATTCGGGACCGTTTGGTTGCCTTAAAAACTCGGTGCAAAACAAGCAGAACTAGTGCAAAAGTTCGTGCCACGAAGTCGCATTGGAATTTTTTATAACGAATGCACCCGATCCACCCCATTGGACCCTAAACTGATGTTTTGGTGCATTTCGTACTATTTGGGTGCATTCGGGACCGTTTGGTTGCTTTACGAAACTCGGTGCAAAATAGGCTGAACTAGTCCAAAAGTTCGTGCTACGAGGTCACGTCGGAATTATTCGCAACGAACACACCCGATCCACCCCATTGGACCCTAAACTGACGTTCTGGTGCGTTTCGTACTATTTGGTTGCATTCGGGTCCGTTTGGTTGCCTTACGAAACTCGTTGCAAAACAGGCCGAACTATTGCAAAAGTTCGTGCCACGAGGTCGTGTCGGAGTTTTTTTACAACGAACGCACCCGATCCACCCCATTAGACCCTAAACTGACGTTTTTGTGTGTTTCGTACAATTTGGGTGCATTCGGTACCGTTTATATGCCTTACGAAACTAGGTGCAAACGGGCCGAACTAGTGCAAAAGTTCGTGCCACGAGCTCGTGTCGGAATTTTTCGCAATGAACGCACCCGATCCACCCCATTGGACCCTAAACTGATGTTTTGGTGTGTTTTGTACTATTTGGGTGCATTCGGGACCGTTTGGTTGCCATACGAAACTCGGTGCAAGACAGGCCTGAACTAGTGCAAAAGTTCGTGCCACGAACTTGCGTCGGAATTTTCGCAACGAATGCACCCGATCCACCCCATGGGACCCTAAACTGATGTTTTGGTGCGTTTCGTACTATTTGGGTGCATTCGGGACCGTTTGGTTGCTTTACGAAACTCAGTGCAAAATAGGCCGAACTAGTCCAAAAGCTCGTGCTACGAGGTCACGTCGGAATTATTCGCAACGAACACACCCGATCCACCCCTTTGGACCCTAAACTGACATTCTCGTGCATTTCGTACTATTTGGGTGCATTCGGGTCCATTTGGTTGCCTTACGAAACTCGGTGATAAACGGGCCGAACTAGTGCAAAAGTTCGTGCCACGAGGTCGCGTCGGAATTTTTCACAATGAACACACCCGATCCACCCAATTGGACCCTAAACTGATGTTTTGGTGCGTTTCGTACTATTTGGGTGCATTCGGGACCGTTTGGTTGCCTTACGATACTCGGTGCAGAACAGGCCGAATTAGTGCAAAAGTTCGTGCCACGAGGTCGTGTCCGAATTATTCACAATGAATGCACCCGATCCACCCTACTGGACCCTAAACTGACGTTCTGGTGCGTTTCGTACTATTTGGGTGCATTCGGGACCGTTTGGTTGCCTTAAAAACTCGGTGCAAAACAGGCCGAACTAGTGCAAAAGTTCGTGCCACGAAGTCGCGTTGGAATTTTTCATAACGAATGCACCCAATCCACCCCATTGGAGCTTAAACTGATGTTTTGGTGCATTTCGTACTATTTGGGTGCATTCGGGACCGTTTGGTTGCCTTACGAAACTCTGTGCAAAACAGTCCGAACTAGTGCAAAAGTTCGTGCCACAAACTTGCGTCAGAATTTTTCACAACGAATGCACCCGATCCCCCCCATTGGACCCTAAACTGATGTTTTGGTGCGTTTCGTACTATTTGGGTGCATTCGGACCGTTTGGTTGCCTTACAAAACTCAGTGCAAAATAGGCCGAACTAGTCCAAAAGTTCGTGCCACGAAACTTGCGTCGGAATTTTTTCGCAACGAATGCACCCGATCCACCCCATTGGACCCTAAACTGATATTTTTGCGTGTTTCGTACTATTTGGGTGCATTCGTGGCCATTTGGTTGCCTTACGAAACTCAGTGCAAAATAGGCCGAACTAGTCCAAAAGTTCGTGCTATGAGGTCATGTCGGAATTATTCGCAACGAACACACCCGATCCACCCCATTGGACCCTAAACTGACGTTCTGGTGCGTTCCATACTATTTGGGTGCATTCGGGTCCGTTTGGTTGCCTTACGAAACTCGGTGCAAAACAGGCCGAACTAGTGCAAAAGTTCGTGCCACGAGTTCGCGTCAGAGTTTTTTTACAACGAACGCACCTGATCCACCCCATTGGACCCCAAACTGACGTTTTTGTGTGTTTCGTACAATTTGGGTGCATTCGTACCGTTTGTATGCCTTACAAAACTCGAGGCAAACAGGCCGAACTAGTGCAAAAGTTCGTGACACGAAGTCGCGTTGGAATTTTTCATAACGAATGCACCCAATCCACCCCATTGGACCCTAAACTGATGTTTTGGTGCATTTCGTACTATTTGGGTGCATTCGGGACCGTTTGGTTGCTTTACGAAACTCGGTGCAAAACGGGCCGAACTAGTGCAAAAGTTCGTGCCACGAACTTGCGTCGAAATTTTTCGAAACGAACACACCCGATCCACCCCATTGGACCCTAAACTGATGTTTTGGTGCGTTTCGTATTATTTGGGTGCATTCGGGACCGTTTGTTGCCTTACCAAACTCGGTGCAAAACAGGCCGAACTAGTGCAAAAGTTCGTGCCACGAACTTGCGTCGGAATTTTTCGCAACGAATGCACCCGATCCACCCCATTGGACCCTAAACTGATATTTGGTGCGTTTCGTACTATTGGGTGCATTCGGGACCATTTAGTTGCTTACGAAACTCAGTGCAAAATAGGCCGAACTAGTCCAAAAGTTCGTGCTACGAGGTCACGTCGGAATTATTCGCAACGAACACA
Source organism: Panicum virgatum (assembly GCF_016808335.1). Lineage (NCBI taxonomy): Eukaryota > Viridiplantae > Streptophyta > Magnoliopsida > Poales > Poaceae > Panicum > Panicum virgatum. The sequence goes on from NW_024376412.1 coordinate 39,581, forward strand.
CCCGATCCACCCCATTGGACCCTAAACTGACGTTCTGGTGCGTTTCGTACTATTTGGTTGCATTCGGGTCCGTTTGGTTGTCTTACGAAACTCGGTGCAAAACGGGCCGAACTAGTGCAAAAGTTCGTGCCACGAGGTCGCGTCGGAGTTTTTTTTACAACGAACGCACCCGATCCACCCCATTGGACCCTAAACTGATGTTTTGTGTGTTTCGTACTATTTTGGCTGCATTCGGGACCATTTGGTTGCCTTACGAAACCTGGTGCAAAACGGGCCAAACTAGTGCAAAAGTTCGTGCCACGAGGTCTCGTCGGAATTTTTTGCAACGAACGCACCCGATCCACCCCATTGGACCCTAAACTGATGTTTTGGTGCATTTCGTACTATTTGGGTGCATTCGGGACCGTTTGTTGCCTTACGAAACTCGGTTGCAAAACGGGCCGAACTAGTGCAAAAGTTCGTGCCACGACTGGTCACGTCGGAATTTTTTCACAACGAACACACCCGATCCACCCCATTGGACCCTTAAACTGATGTTTTGGTGCGTTTCGTACTATTTGGGTGCATTCGGGACCGTTTGGTTGCCTTACGAAACTCGGTGCAAAACAGGGCCGAACTAGTGCAAAAGTTCGTGCCACGAACTTGCGTCGGAATTTTTCGCAACGAATGCACCCGATCCACCCCATTGGACCCTAAACTGATATTTTGGTGCGTTTCGTACTATTTGGGTGCATTCGGGACCATTTGGTTGCCTTACGAACTCAGTGCAAAATAGGCCGAACTAGTCCAAAAGTTCGTGCTATGAGGTCACGTCGGAATTATTCGCAACGTAACACCCGATCCACCCCATTGGACCCTAAACTGACGTTCTGGTGCGTTTCGTACTATTTGGGTGCATTCGGGTCCGTTTGGTTGCCTTACGAAACTCGGTGCAAAACAGGCCGAACTAGTGCAAAAGTTCGTGCCACGAGGTCGCGTTGGAATTTTTACGAACGAACGCACCCGATCCACCCCATTGGACCCTAAACTGACGTTTTGGTGTGTTTCGTACTATTTGGGTGCATTCGAGACCGTTTGGTATGCCTTACGAAACTCGGTGCAAAACGGGCCGAACTAGTGCAAAAGTTCGTGCCACGAGAGTCGCGTCGGAATTTTTCGCAATGAACGCACCCGATCCACCCCATTGGACCCTAAACTGACGTTCTGGTGCAGTTTCGTACTATTTGGGTGCATTCGGTCCAGTTTGGTTGCCTTACGAAACTCGGTGCATAAACGGGCCGAACTAGTGCAAAAGTTCTTGCCACGAGGTCGCGTCGGAGTTTTTTTACAACGAACACACCCGATCCACCCCATTGGACCCTAAACTGACGTTTTGGTGTGTTTCGTACTATCTGGGTGTATTCGGGACCATTTGGTTGCCTTACGAAACTCGGTGCAAAACAGGCCGAACTAGCGCAAAAGTTCGTGCCACGAACTTTCGTCGGAATTTTTCGCAACGAATGCACCCGATCCACCCCATTGGACCCTAAACTGATGTTTTGGTGCGTTTCATACTATTTGGTGCATTCGGGACCGTTTGGTTGCTTACGAAACTCAGTGCAAAATAGGCCGAGCTAGTCCAAAAGCTCGTGCTACGAGGTCACGTCGGAATTATTCGCAACGAACACACCCGATCCACCCCATTGGACCCTAAACTGACGTTCTAGTGCATTTCGTACTATTTGGGTGCATTCGGGTCCATTTGGTTGCCTTATGAAACTCGGTGATAAACGGGCCGAACTAGTGCAAAAGTTCGTGCCACGAGGTCGCGTCGGAGTTTTTTACAACGAACACACCCGATCCACCCCATTGGACCCTAAACTGACGTTTTGGTGTGTTTCGTACTATCTGGGTGTATTCGGGACCATTTGGTTGCCTTACGAAACTCAGGTGCAAAACGGGCCAAACTAGTGCAAAAGTTCGTGCCACGAGGTCGCGTCGGAATTTTTCGCAACGAACGCACCCGATCCACCCCATTAGGACCCTAAACTGATGTTTTGGTGCGTTTCGTACTATTTGGGTGCATTCGGGACCGTTTGGTTGCCTTACGATACTCGGTACAGAACGGGCCGAATTAGTGCAAAAGTTCGTGCCATGAGGTCGTGTCCGAATTATTCGCAATGAATGCACCCGATCCACCCTACTGGACCCTAAACTGACATTCTGGTGCGTTTCGTACTATTTGGGTGCATTCGGGACCGTTTGGTTGCCTTAAAAACTCGGTGCAAAACAGGTCGAACTAGTGCAAAAGTTCGTGCCACGAAGTCGCGTTGGAATTTTTCATAGCGAATGCACCCAATCCACCCCTTTGGACCCTAAACTGATGTTTTGGGTGCATTTCGTACTATTTGGGTGCATTCGGGACCGTTTGGTTGCTTACGAAACTCGGTGCAAAACGGGTCCGAACTAGTGCAAAGTTCGTGCCACGAACTGCCGTCGAAATTTTTCGCAACGACGCACCCGATCCATCCCCATTGGACCCTAAACTGATGTTTTGGTGCGTTTCGTATTATTTGGGTGCATTCGGGACCGTCTGGTTGCCTTAAAACTCGGTGCAAAACAAGCAGAACTAGTGCAAAGTTCGTGCCACGAAGTCGCGTTGGAATTTTTTATACGGAATGCACCCGATCCACCCCATTGGACCCTAAACTGATGTTGTGGTGCATTTCGTACTATTTGGTGCATTCGGGGACCGTTTGGTTTGCTTTATGAAACTCGGTGCAAAACGGCCGACTAGTGCAAAAGTTCGTGCCACGAACTTGCGTCGGAATTTTTCGCAACGAATGCACCCGATCCACCCCATTGGACGCTAAACAGATATTTTGGTGCATTTCATACTATTTGGGTGCATTCGGGACCATTTGGTTTGCCTTACGAAACTCAGTGCAAATAGGCCGAACTAGTCCAAAAGTTCGTGCTACGAGGTCACGTCGGAATTATTCGCAACGAACACGCCCGATCCACCCCATTGGACCCTAAACTGACATTCTGGTGCGTTTCGTACTATTTGGGTGCATTCGGGTCTGTTGGTTGCCTTACGAAACTCGGTGCAAAACAGGCCGAACTAGTGCAAAAGTTCGTGCCATGAGTCGCGTCGGAGTTTTTTTACAACGAACACACCCGATCACCCCATTGGACCCTAAACTGACATTCTAGGTGCGTTCGCTACTATTTGGGTGCATTCGGGACCGTTTGGTTGCTTTACGAAACTCGTTGCAAAACGGTCCTAACTAGTGCAAAAGTTCGTGCCACGAATTGCGTCGAAATTTTTCGCAACGAACGCACCCGATCCACCCCATTGGACCCTAAACTGACGTTCTGGTGCATTTCGTACTATTTGGGTGCATTCGGGTCCATTTGGTTGCCTTACGAAACTCGGTGATAAACGGGCCGAACTAGTGCAAAAGTTCTTGCCACGAGGTCGCGTCGGAGTTTTTTACAACGAACACACCCGATCCACCCCATTGGACCCTAAACTGACGTTTTGGTGTGTTTCGTACTATCTGGGTGTATTCGGGACCATTTGGTTGCCTTACGAAACTCGGTGCAAAACAGGCCGAACTAGCGCAAAAGTTCGTGCCACGAACTTTCGTCGGAATTTTTCGCAACGAATGCACCCGATCCACCCCATTGGACCCTAAACTGATGTTTTGGTGCGTTTCATACTATTTGGTTGCATTCGGGACCGTTTGGTTGCTTACGAAACTCAGTGCAAAATAGGCCGAGCTAGTCCAAAAGCTCGTGCTACGAGGTCACGTCGGAATTATTCGCAACGAACACACCCGATCCACCCCATTGGACCCTAAACTGACGTTCTAGTGCATTTCGTACTATTTGGGTGCATTCGGGTCCATTTGGTTTGCCTTATGAAACTCGGTGATAAACGGGCCGAACTAGTGCAAAAGTTCGTGCCACGAGGTCGCGTCGGAGTTTTTTACAACGAACACACCCGATCCACCCCATTGGACCCTAAACTGACGTTTTGGTGTGTTTCGTACTATCTGGGTGTATTCGGGACCATTTGGTTGCCTTACGAAACTCGGTGCAAAACGGGCCAAACTAGTGCAAAAGTTCGTGCCACGAGGTCGCGTCGGAATTTTTCGCAACGAACGAACCCGATCCACCCCATTAGACCCTAAACTGATGTTTTGGTGCGTTTCGTACTATTTGGGTGCATTCGGGACCGTTTGGTTGCCTTACGATACTCGGTACAAGAACGGGCCGAATTAGTGCAAAAGTTTGTGCCATGAGGTCGTGTCCGAATTATTCGCAATGAATGCACCCGATCCACCCTACTGGACCCTAAACTGACATTCTGGTGCGTTTCGTACTATTTGGGTGCATTCGGGACCGTTTGGTTGCCTTAAAAACTCGGTGCAAAACAGGTCGAACTAGTGCAAAAGTTCGTGCCACGAAGTCGCGTTGGAATTTTTCATAGCGAATGCACCCAATCCACCCCTTTGGACCCTAAACTGATGTTTTGGTGCATTTCGTACTATTTGGGTGCATTCGGGACCGTTTGGTTGCTTTACGAAACTCGGTGCAAAACGGGCCGAACTAGTGCAAAAGTTCGTGCCACGAACTTGCGTCGAAATTTTTCGCAACGAACGCACCCGATCCACCCCATTGGACCCTAAACTGATGTTTTGGTGCGTTTCGTATTATTTGGGTGCATTCGGGACCGTTTGGTTGCCTTAAAAACTCGGTGCAAAACAAGCAGAACTAGTGCAAAAGTTCGTGCCACGAAGTCGCGTTGGAATTTTTTATAACGAATGCACCCGATCCACCCCATTGGACCCTAAACTGATGTTTTGGTGCATTTCATACTATTTGGGTGCATTCGGGACCGTTTGGTTGCTTTATGAAAACTCGGTGCAAACGGGCCGAACTAGTGCAAAAGTTCGTGCCACGAACTTGCGTCGGAATTTTTCGCAACGAATGCACCCGATCCACCCCATTGGACGCTAAACAGATATTTTGGTGCGTTTCATACTATTTGGGTGCATTCGGGACCATTGGTTGCCTTACGAAACTCAGTGCAAAATAGGCCGAACTAGTCCAAAAGTTCGTGCTACGAGGTCACGTCGGAATTATTCGCAACGAACACGCCCGATCCACCCCATTGGACCCTAAACTGACATTCTGGTGCGTTTCGTACTATTTGGGTGCATTCGGGTCTGTTTGGTTGCCTTACGAAACTCGGTGCCAAAACAGGCCGAACTAGTGCAAAAGTTCGTGCCATGAGGTCGCGTCGGAGTTTTTTACAACGAACACACCCGATCCACCCCATTGGACCCTAAACTGACATTCTAGTGCGTTTCGTACTATTTGGGTGCATTCGGGACCGTTTGGTTGCTTTACGAAACTCGGTGCAAAACGGGCCGAACTAGTGCAAAAGTTCGTGCCACGAAATTGCGTCGAAATTTTTCGCAACGAACGCACCCGATCCACCCCATTGGACCCTAAACTGATGTTTTGGTGCGTTTCGTATTATTTGGGTGCATTCGGGACCGTTTGGTTGCCTTAAAAACTCGGTGCAAAACAAGCAGAACTAGTGCAAAAGTTCGTGCCACGAAGTCGCATTGGAATTTTTTATAACGAATGCACCCGATCCACCCCATTGGACCCTAAACTGATGTTTTGGTGCATTTCGTACTATTTGGGTGCATTCGGGACCGTTTGGTTGCTTTACGAAACTCGGTGCAAAACGGGCCGAACTAGTGCAAAAGTTCGTGCCACGAACTTGCGTCGAAATTTTTCACAACGAACGCACCCGATCCACCCCATTGGACCCTAAACTGATGTTTTGGTGCGTTTCGTACTATTTGGGTGCATTCGGGACCGTTTGGTTGCCTTACGATACTCGGTGCAGAACGGGCCGAATTAGTGCAAAAGTTCGTGCCACGAGGTCGTATCCAAATTATTCGCAATGAATGCACCCGATCCACCCTACTGGACCCTAAACTGACGTTCTGGTGCGTTTCATACTATTTGGGTGCATTCGGGTCCGTTTGGTTGCCTTACGAAACTCGGTGCAAAACAGGCCGAACTAGTGCAAAAGTTCGTGCCATGAGGTCGCGTCGGAGTTTTTTTACAACGAACGCACCCGATCCACCCCATTGGACCCTAAACTGGCATTTTTGTGTGTTTAGTACTATTTTGGGTGCATTCGGGCCATTTGGTTGCCTTACGAAACTCGGTGCAAAACGGGCCAAACTAGTGCAAAAGTTCGTGCCACGAGGTCGCTTCGGAATTTTTTGCAACGAACGCACCCGATCCACCCCATTGGACCCTAAACTTATGTTTTGGTGCGTTTCGTACTATTTGGGTGCATTCGGGACCGTTTGGTTGCCTTACGAAACTCTGTGCAAAACAGGCCGAACTAGTGCAAAAGTTCGTGCCACGAACTTGCGTCGGAATTTTTCGCAATGAATGCACCCGATTCACCCCATTGGACCCTAAACTGATGTTTTGGTGCGTTCTGTACTATTTGGGTGCATTCGGGACCGTTTGGTTGCCTTACGAAACTCAGTGCAAAATAGGCCGAACTAGTCCAAAAGTTCGTGCTACGAGGTCACGTCGGAATTATTCGCAACGAACACACCCGATCCACCCCATTGGACACTAAACTAACATTCTGGTGCATTTCGTACTATTTGGGTGCATTCGGGTCCGTTTGGTTGCCTTACGAAACTCGGTGATAAACGGGCCGAACTAGTGCAAAAGTTCGTGCCACGAGGTCGCGTCGGAGTTTTTTTACAACGAACGCACCCGATCCACCCCATTGGACCATAAACAAACGTTTTGGTGTGTTTCGTACTACCTGGGTGTATTCGGGACCATTTGGTTGCCTTACGAAACTCGGTGCAAAACGGGCCAAACTAGTGCAAAACGGGCCCAAACTAGTGCAAAAGTTCGTGCCCGAGGTCACGTCTGAATTTTCGCACGAATGCACCCGATCCACCCCATTGGACCCTAAACTGATGTTTTGGTGCGTTTCGTACTATTTGGGTGCATTCGGGACTGTTTGGTTGCCTTACGATACTCGGTGCAGAACGGGCCTAATAGTGCAAAAGTTCGTGCCACGAGTCGTGTCCGAATTATTCGCAATGAATGCACCCGATCCACCCTACTTGGACCCTAAACTGACGTTCTGGTGCGTTTCGTACTATTTGGGTGCATTCGGGACGGTTTGGTTGCCTAAAAACTCGGTGCAAAACAGGCCGAACTAGTGCAAAAGTTCGTGCCACGAAGTCGCGTGGGAATTTTTCATAACGAATGCACCCGATCCACCCCATTGGACCCTAAACTGATGTTTGGTGCGTTTCGTACTATTGGGTGCATTCGGGACCTGTTTGGTTGCCTTACGAAAACTCGGTGCAAAACAGGCCGAACTAGTGCAAAAGTTCGAGCCACGAACTTGCGTCGAAATTTTTCACAACGAACGCACCCGATCCACCCCATTGGACCCTAAACTGATGTTTTGGTGCGTTTCGTACTATTTCTGTGCATTCGGGACCATTTGGTTGCCTTACAAAACTCGGTGCAAAACAGGCCGAACTTGTGCAAAAGTTCGTGCCACGAACTTACGTTGGAATTTTTCGCAACGAATGCACCCGATCCACCCCATTGGACCCTAAACTGATATTTTGATGCGTTTTGTACTATTTGGGTGCATTCGGGACCATTTGGTTGCCTTACAAAACTTAGTGCAAAATAGGCCGAACTAGTCCAAAAGTTCGTGCTACGAGGTCACGTCGGAATTATTCGCAACAAACACACCCGATCCACCCCATTGGACCCTAAACTGACGTTCTGGTGTGTTTCGTAGTATTTGGGTGCATTCGGGTCCGTTTGGTTGCCTTACGAAACTCGGTGCAAAACGGGCCGAACTAGTGCAAAAGTTCGTGCCACGAGGTCGCGTTGGAAGTTTTTTACAACGAACGCACCCAATCCACCCCATTGGACCCTAAACTGACGTTTTGGTGCGTTTCGTACTATTTGGGTGCATTCGGGACCGTTTGGTTGCCTTACGAAACTCGGTGCAAAACAGGCCGAACAAGTGCAAAAGTTCGTGCCACGAAGTTCGCGTTGGAATTTTTCATAACGAATGCACCCGATCCACCCCATTGGACCCTAAACTGATGTTTTGGTGCATTTTGTACTATTTGGGCGCATTCGGGACCGTTTGGTTGCTTTACGAAACTCGGTGCAAAACGGGCCGAACTAGTGCAAAAGTTCGTGCCACGAACTTGCGTCGAAATTTTTCGCAACGAATGCACCCGATCCACCCCATTGGACCCTAAACTGATGTTTTGGTGCGTTCTGTACTATTTGGGTGCATTCGGGACCGTTTGGTTGCCTTACGAAACTCAGTTGCAAAATAGGGCGAACTAGTCCAAAAGTTCGTGCTACGAGGTCACGTCGGAATTATTCGCAAAAAAACACACCCGATCCACCCCATTGGACACTAAACTAACATTCTGGTGCATTTCGTACTATTTGGGTGCATTCGGGTCCGTTTGGTTGCCTTACGAAACTCGGTGATAAACGGGCCGAACTAGTGCAAAAGTTCGTGCCACGAACTTGCGTCGAAATTTTTCGCAACGAACGCACCCGATCCACCCCATTGGACCCTAAACTGATGTTTTGGTGCGTTTCGTATTATTTGGGTGCATTCGGGACCGTTTGGTTGCCTTAAAAACTCGGTGCAAAACAAGCAGAACTAGTGCAAAAGTTCGTGCCACGAAGTCGCGTTGGAATTTTTTATAACGAATGCACCCGATCCACCCCATTGGACCCTAAACTGATGTTTTGGTGCATTTCGTACTATTTGGGTGCATTCGGGACCGTTTGGTTGCTTTATGAAACTCGGTGCAAAACGGGCCGAACTAGTGCAAAAGTTCGTGCCACGAACTTGCGTCGGAATTTTTCGCAACGAATGCACCCGATCCACCCCATTGGACGCTAAACAGATATTTTGGTGCGTTTCATACTATTTGGGTGCATTCGGGTCCTGTTTGGTTGCCTTACGAAACTCGGTGCAAAACAGGCCGAACTAGTGCAAAAGTTCGTGCCATGAGGTCGCGTCGGAGTTTTTTTACAACGAACACACCCGATCCACCCCATTGGACCCTAAACTGACATTCTAGTGCGTTTCGTACTATTTGGGTGCATTCGGGACCGTTTGGTTGCCTTACGAAACTCGGTGCAAAACGGGCCGAACTAGTGCAAAAGTTCGTGCCACGAATTGCTTCGAAATTTTTCGCAACGAACGCACCCGATCCACCCCATTGGACCCTAAACTGATGTTTTGGTGCGTTTCGTACTATTTGGGTGCATTCGGGACCGTTTGGTTGCCTTAAAAACTCGGTGCAAAACAAGGCAGAACTAGTGCAAAAGTTCGTGCCACGAAGTCGCATTGGAATTTTTTATAACGAATGCACCCGATCCACCCCATTGGACCCTAAACTGATGTTTTGGTGCATTTCGTACTATTTGGGTGCATTCGGGACCGTTTGGTTGCTTTACGAAACTCGGTGCAAAACGGGCCGAACTAGTGCAAAAGTTCGTGCCACGAACTTGCGTCGAAATTTTCACAACGAACGCACCCGATCCACCCCATTGGACCCTAAACTAATGTTTTGGTGCGTTTCGTACTATTTGGGTGCATTCGGGACCGTTTGGTTGCCTTACGATACTCGGTGCAGAACGGGCCGAATTAGTGCAAAAGTTCGTGCCACGAGGTCGTATCCAAATTATTCGCAATGAATGCACCCGATCCACCCCTACTGGACCCTAAACTGACGTTCTGGTGCGTTTCATACTATTTGGGTGCATTCGGGTCCGTTTGGTTGCCTTACGAAACTCGGTGCAAAACAGGCCGAACTAGTGCAAAAGTTCGTGCCATGAGGTCGCGTCGGAGTTTTTTTACAACGAACGCACCCGATCCACCCCATTGGACCCTAAACTGATTTTTGGTGTGTTTCGTACTATTTGGGTGCATTCGGGACCGTTTGGTTGCCTTACGAAACTCGTGCAAAACGGCCAAACTAGTGCAAAAGTTCGTGCCACGAGTCGTTCGGAATTTTTTCGCAACGAACCACCCGATCCACCCCATTGGACCCTAAACTGATGTTTTGGTGCGTTTCGTACTATTGGGTGCATTCGGGACCGTTTGGTTGCCTTACGAAACTCGGTGCAAAACGGCCGAACTAGTGCAAAAGTTCGTGCCACGAACTTGCGTCGGAATTTTTCGCAACGAATGCACCCGATCCACCCCATTGGACCCTAAACTGATGTTTGGTGCGTTTCGTACTATTTGGGTGCATTCGGGACCGTTTTGGTTGCCTTACGAAACTCGGTGCAAAAGGCCGAACTAGTGCAAAGTTCGTGCCACGAGGTCACGTCGGAATTTTTTCGCAACAACGACACCCGATCCACCCCATTGGACCCTAAACTGATTTGGTGCGTTCGTACTATTTGGGTGCATTCGGGGACCGTTTGGGTGCCTTACGAAACTCGGTGCCCAAACGGGCCGAACTAGTGCACAAGTTCATGCCACGAACTTCGCGTCGTAATTTTTCGTCCAACGAACGCTACCCGATCCACCCCATTGGACCCTAACCTGACTGTTTTGGTCGTATTTCGTACTATTTGGGTGCATTCGTCACTGTTTTGTTTGCCTTACGAAAAAACTCAATGAAAACAGGCCCGAACTCGTTCAAAAGTTCGTGCTACTAGGTCACGTCGGAATTATTTGCAACGAACACACCCGATCCACCCAATTGGACAATAAAATGACGTTCTGGTGCCGCTTCGTACTATTTGGTGCATTCGGGACCGTTTGGTTGCCTACGAATCTCGAGCAAACGGGCCCGAACTAGTGCACAAAGTTCGTTTTTGGCCCGGGTCGCGCGGAGGTTTTTTTACAACGAACGCACCCGATCCACCCATTGGACCTAAACTGCGTTTTGTGTGTTTCGTACTATTTGGGTGCATTCGGGACTGTTTGGTTGCCTTAAAAACTCGGTGCAAAACAGGCCGAACTAGTGCAAAGTTCGTGCCACGAAGTCGCGTTGGAATTTTTCATAACGAATGCACCCGATCCACCCCATTGGACCCTAAACTGATGTTTTGGTGCGTTTCGTACTATTTGGGTGCATTCGGGACCGTTTGGTTGCCTTACAAAACTCGGTGCAAAACAGGCCGAACTAGTGCAAAAGTTCGAGCCACGAACTTGCGTCGAAATTTTTCACAACGAACGCACCCGATCCACCCCATTGGACCCTAAACTGATGTTTTGGTGCGTTTCGTACTATTTCTGTGCATTCGGGACCATTTGGTTGCCTTACAAAACTCGGTTGCAAAACAGGCCGAACTTGTGCAAAAGTTCGTGCCACGAACTTACGTTGGAATTTTCGCAACGAATGCACCCGATCCACCCCATTGGACCCTAAACTGATATTTTGATGCGTTTTGTACTATTTGGGTGCATTCGGGACCATTTGGTTGCCTTACAAAACTTAGTGCAAAATAGGCCGAACTAGTCCAAAAGTTCGTGCCTACGAGGTCACGTCGGAATTATTCGCAACAAACACACCCGATCCACCCCATTGGACCCTAAACTGACGTTCTGGTGTGTTTCGTAGTATTTGGGTGCATTCGGGTACGTTTGGTTGCCTTACGAAACTCGGTTGCAAAACGGGCACGAACTAGTGCAAAAGTTCGTGCCACGAGGTCGCGTTGGAGTTTTCTTTACAACGAACGCACCCAATCCACCCCATTGGACCCTAAACTGACGTTTTTGGTGCGTTTCGTACTATTTGGGTGCATTCGGGACCGTTTGGTTGCCTTACGAAACTCGGTGCAAAACGGGCCGAACAAGTGCAAAAGTTCGTGCCACGAAGTCGCGTTGGAATTTTTTCATAACGAATGCACCCGATCCACCCCATTGGACCCCTAAACTGATGTTTTGGTGCATTTTGTACTATTTGGGCGCATTCGGGACCGTTTGGTGCCTTACGAAACTCGGTGCAACGGCCGAACTAGTGCAAAAGTTCGTGCCACGTTGCGTCGAAATTTTTCGCAACGAATGCACCCGATCCACCCCATTGGACCCTAAACTGATGTTTTGGTGCGTTCGTACTATTTGGGTGCATTCGGGACCGTTTGGTTGCCTTACGAAACTCGGTGCAAAAGGCCGAACTAGTGCAAAAGTTCGTGCCACGAGTCGTCGGAATTTTCGCAAACCACCCGATCCACCCCATTGGACACTAAACTGTTCTGGTGCGTTTCGTACTATTTGGGTGCATTCGGGACCGTTTGGTTGCCTTACGAAACTCGGTGCAAAACGGCCGAACTAGTGCAAAAGTTCGTGCCACGAGTTGCGTCGGATTTTTCAACGAATGCACCCGATCCACCCCATTGGACCTAACTGACGTTTTGGTGCGTTTCGTACTATTTGGGTATTTGGGACCGTTTGGTTGCCTTACGGCAAAAAGGCAAAACGAACTAGTGCAAAAGTTCGTGCCACGAGGGTCACGTCGGAATTTTTCGCAACGAATGCAACCCGATCCACCCCATTGGACCCTAAACTGATGTTTTGGTGCGTTTCGTACTATTTGGGTGCATTCGAGACCGTTTGGTTGCCTTACGATAACTCGGTGCAGAACGGGCCGAATTAGTGCAAAAGTTTCGTGCCACGAGGTCGTGTCCGAATTATTTCGCAATGAATGCACCCGATCCACCCTACTGGACCCTAAACTGACGTTCTGGTGCGTTTTGTACTATTTGGGTGCATTCGGGACTGTTTGGTTGCCTTAAAAACTCGGTGCAAAACAGGCCGAACTAGTGCAAAAGTTCGTGCCACGAAAGTCGCGTTGGAATTTTTCATAACAAATGCACCCGATCCACCCATTGGATCCTAAACTGATGTTTTGGTGCAGTTTCATACTATTTGGGCGCATTCGGGACCGTTTGGTTGCTATTACGAAACTCGGTGCAAAACAGGGCCGAACTAGTGCAAAAGTTCGTGCCACGAACTTGCGTCGAAATTTTTCGCAACGAACGCACCCGATCGACCCCATTGGACCCTAAACTGATGTTTTGGTGCGTTTCATACTATTTGGGTGCATTCGGGACCGTTTGGTTGCCTTACAAACTCGGTGCAAAACAGGCCGAACTAGTGCAAAAGTTCGTGCCACGAACTTGCTTCGGAATATTTCGCAACGAATGCACCCGATCCACCCCATTGGACCCTAAACTGATATTTTGGTGCGTTTCGTACTATTTGGGTGCATTCGGGACCATTTGGTTGCCTTACGAAACTCAGTGCAAAATAGGCCGAACTAGTCCAAAAGTCATGCTACGAGGTCACGTCGGAATTATTTCGCAACGAACACACCCGATCCACCCCATTGGACCCTAAACTGACGTTCTGGTGCGTTTCGTACTATTTGGGTGCATTCGGGTCCAGTTTGGTTGCCTTACGAAACTCGGTGCAAAAACGGGCCGAACTAGTGCAAAAGTTCGTGCCACGAGGTCGCGTCGGAGTTTTTTTATAACGAACGCACCCGATCCACCGCATTGGACCCTAAACTGACGTTTTTGTGTGTTTCATACTATTTTGGGTGCATTCGGGACCATTTGGTTGCCTTACGAAACTCGGTGCAAAACGGGCCAAATTAGTGCAAAAGTTCGTGCCACGAGGTCGCGTCGGAATTTTTTGCAACGAACGCACCCGATCCACCCCATTGGACCCTAAACTGATGTTTTGGTGCGTTTCGTACTATTTGGGTGCATTCGGGACCGTTTGGTTGCCTTACAAAACTCGGTGCAAAACAGGGCCGAACTAGTGCAAAAGTTCGTGCCACGAACTTGCGTCGAAATTTTTCACAACGAACGCACCCGATCCACCCCATTGGACCCTAAACTGATGTTTTGGTGCGTTTCGTACTATTGGGTGCATTCGGGACCGTTTGGTTGCCTTACAAAACTCGGTGCAAAACAGGCCAAACTAGTGCAAAAGTTCGTGCCACGAACTTGCGTTGGAATTTTTTGCAACGAATGCACCCGATCCACCCCATTGGACCCTAAACTGATATTTTGGCGCGTTTTGTACTATTTGGGTGCATTCGGGACCATTTGGTTGCCTTACGAAACTCAGTGCAAAATAGGCCGAACTAGTCCAAAAGGTCGTGCTACGAGGTCACGTCGGAATTATTCGCAACGAACACACCCGATCCACCCCATTGGACCCTAAACTGACGTTCTGGTGCGTTTCGTACTATTTGGGTGCATTCGGGTCCGTTTGGTTGCCTTACGAAACTCGGTGCAAAACGTGCCGAACTAGTGCAAAAGTTCGTGCCACGAGGTCGCGTCGGAGTTTTTTTTACAACGCACGCACCCCGATCCAGCCCATTGGACCCTAAACTTATGTTTTGGTGCGTTTCGTACTATTTGGGTGCATTCGGGACCGTTTGGTTGCCTTACGAAACTCTGTGCAAACGGGGCCGAACTAGTGCAAAAGTTCGTGCCACGAACTTGCGTCGGAATTTTTCGCAACGAATGCACCCGATCCACCCCATTGGACCCTAAACTGATGTTTTGGTGCGTTCTGTACTATTTGGGTGCATTCGGGACCGTATGGTTGCCTTACGAAACTCAGTGCAAAATAGGCCGAACTAGTCCAAAAGTTCGTGCTACGAGGTCACGTCGGAATTATTCGCAACGAACACACCCGATCCACCCCATTGGACACTAAACTAACATTCTGGTTGCATTTCGTACTATTTGGGTGCATTCGGGTACCGTTTGGTTGCCTTACGAAACTCGGTGATAAACGGGCCGAACTAGTGCAAAAGTTCGTGCCACGAGGTCGCGTCGGAGTTTTTTTACAACGAACGCACCCGATCCACCCCATTGGACCATAAACTTACGTTTTGGTGTGTTTCGTACTACCTGGGTGTATTCGGGACCATTTGGTTGCCTTACGAAACTCGGTGCAAAACGGGCCAAACTAGTGCACAAACGGGCCCAAACTAGTGCAAAAGTTCGTGCCACGAGGTCACGTCTGAATTTTTCGCAACGAATGCACCCGATCCACCCCATTGGACCCTAAACTAATATTTTGGTGCGTTTCGTACTATTTGGGTGCATTCGGGACCGTTTGGTTGCCTTACGATACTCGGTGCAGAACGGGCCCGAATTAGTGCAAAAGTTCGTGCCACGAGGTCGTGTCCGAATTATTCGCAATGAATGCACCCGATCCACCCTACTGGACCCTAACTGACGTTCTGGTGCGTTTCGTACTATTTGGGTGCATTCGGGACTGTTTGGTTGCCTTAAAAACTCGGTGCAAAACAGGCCGAACTAGTGCAAAAGTTCGTGCCACGAAGTCGCGTTGGAATTTTTCATAACGAATGCACCCGATCCACCCCATTGGACCCTAAACTGATGTTTTGGTGCGTTTCGTACTATTTGGGTGCATTCGGGACCGTTTGGTTGCCTTACAAAACTCGGTGCAAAACAGGCCGAACTAGTGCAAAAGTTCGTGCCACGAACTTGCGTCGAAATTTTTCACAACGAACGCACCCGATCCACCCCATTGGACCCTAAACTGATGTTTTGGTGCGTTTCGTACTATTTCTGTGCATTCGGGACCATTTGGTTGCCTTACAAAACTCGGTGCAAAACAGGCCGAACTTGTGCAAAAGTTCGTGCCACGAACTTGCTTCGGAATTTTTCGCAACGAATGCACCCGATCCACCCCATTGGACCCTAAACTGATATTTTGGTGCGTTTCGTACTATTTGGGTGCATTCGGGACCATTTGGTTGCCTTACGAAACTCAGTGCAAAATAGGCCGAACTAGTCCAAAAGTTCATGCTACGAGGTCACGTCGGAATTATTCGCAACGAACACACCCGATCCACCCCATTGGACCCTAAACTGACGTTCTGGTGCGTTCGTACTATTGGGTGCATTCGGGTCCGTTGGTTGCCTTACGAAACTCGGTGCAAAACGGGCCGAACTAGTGCAAAAGTTCGTGCACGAGGTCGCGTCGGAGTTTTTTTATAACGAACGCACCCGATCCACCGCATTGACCCTAAACTGACGTTTTTGTGTGTTTCGTACTATTTTGGGTGCATTCGGGACCATTTGGTTGCCTTACGAAACTCGGTGCAAAACGGGCCAAATTAGTGCAAAAGTTCGTGCCACGAGGTCGCGTCGGAATTTTTTGCAACGAACGCACCCGATCCACCCCATTGGACCCTAAACTGATGTTTTGGTGCGTTTCGTACTATTTGGGTGCATTCGGGACCGTTTGGTTTGCCTTACAAAAACTCGGTGCAAAACAGGCCGAACTAGTGCAAAAGTTCGTGCCACGAACTTGCGTCGAAATTTTTCACAACGAACGCACCCGATCCACCCCATTGGACCCTAAACTGATGTTTTGGTGCGTTTCGTACTATTTGGGTGCATTCGGGACCGTTTGGTTGCCTTACGAAACTCAGTGCAAAATAGGCCGAACTAGTCCAAAAGATCGTGCTACGTGGTCACGTCGGAATTATTCGCAACGAACACACCCGATCCACCCCATTGGACCCTAAACTGACGTTCTGGTGCGTTTCGTACTATTTGGGTGCATTCGGGTCCGTTTGGTTGCCTTACGAAACTCGGTGCAAAACGTGCCAAACTAGTGCAAAAGTTCGTGCCACGAGGTCGCGTCGGAGTTTTTTTTTACAACGAACGCACCCGATCCACCCCATTGGACCCTAAACTGACGTTTTGGTGCGTTTCGTACTATTTGGGAGCATTCGGGACCGTTTGGTTGCCTTGCGAAACTCGGTGCAAAACAGGCCGAACAAGTGCAAAAGTTCGTGCCACGAACTTGCGTCAGAATTTTTCGCAACGAATGCACCCGATCCACCCCATTGGACCCTAAACTGATATTTTGGTGCGTTTCGTACTATTTTGGTGCATTCGGGACCATTTGGTTGCCTTACGAACTCAGTGCAAAATAGGCCGAACTAGTCCAAAAGTTCGTGCTACGAGGTCACGTCGGAATTATTCGCACGAACACACCCGATCCACCCATTGGCCTAAACTAACGCTCTGGTGCATTTCATACTATTTGGGTGCATTCGGGTCCGTTTGGTTGCCTTACGAAACTCGGTGCAAAACGGGCCGAACTAGTGCAAAAGTTCGTGCCACGAGGTCGCGTGGAGTTTTTTTACAACGAACGCACCCGATCCACCCCATTGGACCCTAAACTGGCGTTTTTTGTGTGTTTAGCACTATTTTGGGTGCATTCGGGACCATTTGGTTGCCTTACGAAACTCGGTGCAAAACGGGCCAAACTAGTGCAAAAGTTCGTGCCACGAGGTCGCGTCGGATTTTTTTGCAATGAACGCACCCGATCCACCCCATTGGACCCTAAACTTATGTTTTGGTGCGTTTCGTACTATTTGGGTGCATTCGGGACCGTTTGGTTGCCTTACGAAACTCTGTGCAAAACAGGCCGAACTAGTGCAAAAGTTCGTGCCACGAACTTGCGTCGGAATTTTTCGCAACGAATGCACCCGATCCACCCCATTGGACCCTAAACTGATGTTTTGGTGCGTTCTGTACTATTTGGGTGCATTCGGGACCGTTTGGTTGCCTTACGAAACTCAGTGCAAAATAGGCCGAACTAGTCCAAAGTTCGTGCTACGAGGTCACGTCGGAATTATTCGCAACGAACAGCACCCGATCCACCCCATTGGACACTAAACTAACATGTCTGGTGCATTTCGTACTATTTGGGTGCATTCGGGTACCGTTTTGGTTTGCCTTACGAAATCCGGTGCATAAACGGGCCGAAACTAGTGCAAAAGTTCGTGCCACGAGGTCGCGTCCGAAGTTTATTCGACTACTGAACTGCACGCGGATCCACCCTAGTGGACCCATAAACTGACGTTCTGGTGTGTTCGTACTACTTGGAGGTGTATTTCGGGACCAGTTGGTTTGCCTACGAAACTCGGTGCAAAACGGTCCACCTGGTGCAACCGGCCAACTAGTGCAAAAGTTCGTGCCACGAGGGCTTCAGCGTCAGAGAATTTTACGCCAACAGAATGCACCCGATACACCCCCATGGACCCTACAACTGATGTTTTGGTGCGTTTCGTACTATTTGGGTGCATTCGGGACCGTTTGGTTGCCTACGTAACTCGGTTGCAGAACTGGGCCGAAATTAGTGCAAAAGTTGCGTGCCACGGGGTCGGGTCCGAATTATTCGCAAACTGAATCACCACGATCCACCCACTGGACCCTAAACTGACGTTTGGTGCGTTTCGTACTATTTGGGTGCATTCGGGACCGTTTGGTTGCCTTAAAACTCGTGCAAAAGGCCGAACTAGTGCAAAAGTTCGTGCCACGAATCGCGTCGGAATTTTCAACGAATGCACCCGATCCACCCCATTGGACCCTAAACTGATGTTTTGGTGCATTTCGTACTATTTGGGCATTCGGGACCGTTTGGTTGCCTTTACGAAACTCGGTGCAAAACGGGAACTAGTGCAAAAGTTCGTGCCACGATTGCGTCGGAATTTTTCGCAACGAACACCCGATCCACCCCATTGGACCCTAAACTGATGTTTTGGTGCGTTTCGTACTATTTGGGTGCATTCGGGACCGTTTGGTTGCCTTACGAAACTCGGTGCAAAACGGCCGAACTAGTGCAAAAGTTCGTGCCACGAGGTCTCGGAATTTTTCGCAAAACGCACCCGATCCACCCCATTGGACCCTAAACTGACGTTTTGGTGCGTTTGTACTATTTGGGTGCATTCGGGACCGTTTGGTTGCCTTACGAAACTCGGTGCAAGGGCCGAACTAGTGCAAAAGTTCGTGCCACGAGGTCGTCGAATTTTCGCAACGAACGCACCCGATCCACCCCATTGGACCCTAAACTGATGTTTGGTGTTTCGTACTATTTGGGTGCATTCGGGACCGTTTGGTTGCCTTACGAAACTCGGTGCAAAACAGGCCGTAGTGCAAAAGTTCGTGCCACGAGGTCGCGTCGGAATTTTTCGCAACGAACGCACCCGATCCACCCCATTGGACCCTAAACTGATGTTTTGGTGCGTTTCGTACTATTTGGGTGCATTCGGACCGTTTGGTTGCCTTACGAAACTCGGTGCAAAACGGGCCGAATAGTGTTGCCACGAGGTCGCGTCGGAATTTTCGCAACGAACGCACCCGATCCACCCATTGGACCCTAAACTGATGTTTTGGTGCGTTTCGTACTATTTGGGTGCATTCGGGACTGTTTGGTTTGCCTTAAAAACTCGGTGCAAAACAGGCCGAACTAGTGCAAAAGTGCGTGCCACGAAGTCGCGTTGGAATTTTTCATAACGAATGCACACGATCCACCCCATTGGATCCTAAACTGATGTTTTGGTGGATTTCATACTATTTGGGCGCATTCGGGACCGATTTGTTGCTTTACGAAACTCGGTGCAATAACAGGCCGAACTAGTGCAAAAGTTCGTGCACGAACTTGCGTCCGAAATTTTTCGCAACGAATCGCACCCGATCCACCCCATTGGACCCTAAACTTGATGTTTTGGTGCGTTTCATACTATTTGGGGTGCATTAGGGACCGTTTGGTTGCCTTACAAAACTCGGTGCAAGAACAGGCCGAAAAACTAGTGCAAAAGTTCGTGCCACGAAGCTTGCTTGGAATTTTCGCAACGAATGCACCCGATCCACCCCATTGGACCCTAAACTCTGATATTTTGGTGGCGTTTTCGTAACGATTTGAGTGCATTCGGGACAGTTGGTTGCCTTAACGAAACTCGGTGCAAAAAGGGCCGAACTAGTGCAAAAGTTCGTGCCACGAGGTCGCGTCGGAATTTTCACAACGAACACACCCGATCCACCCCATTGGACCCTAAACTGATGTTTGGTGCGTTTCGTACTATTTGGGTGCATTCGGGACCGTTTGGTTGCCTTACGAACTCGGTGCAAACGGGCCGAATAGTGCAAAAGTTCGTGCCACGAGGTCGCGTCGAATTATTCAAGAATGCACCCGATCCACCCCATGGACCCTAAACTGACGTTTGGTGCGTTTCGTACTATTTGGGTGCATTCGGGACCGTTTGGTTGCCTTACAAACTCGGTGCAAAAGGCCGAACTAGTGCAAAAGTTCGTGCCACGAAGTCGCGTCGGAATTTTTCAAACGAACGCACCCGATCCACCCCATTGGACCCTAAACTGATTTTGGTGCGTTTCGTACTATTTGGGTGCATTCGGCCGTTTGGTTGCCTTACAAACTCGGTGCAAAACGGGCCGAAACTAGTGCAAAAGTTCGTGCCACGAGTGCGTCGGAATTTTCGCAACGAACGCACCCGATCCACCCCATTGGACCCTAAACTGACGTTTGGTGGTTTCGTACTATTGGGTGCATTCGGGACCATTTGGTTGCCTTACGAAACTCGTGCAAAACGTAGTGGAACTAGTGCAAAGTTCGTGCCACGAGGTCACGCGAATTTTTTACAACGAACGCACCGATCCACCCCATTGGACCCTAAACTGACGTTTGGTGTTTCGTACTATTTGGGTGCATTCGGGACCGTTTGGTTGCCTTACGAAACTCGGTGAAAAAAAAAACGGCCGAACTAGTGCAAAAGTTCGTGCCACAGGTCGTCGAATTTTTTTCGCAACGAAGCACCGATCCACCCATTGGACCCTAAACTGACTTCTGGTGCGTTTCGTACTATTTGGGTGCATTCGGGTCCGTTTGGTTGCCTTACGAACTCGTGCAAAACGGCCGAACTAGTGCAAAAGTTCGTGCCACGAGGTCGCGTCGGAAATTTTTCAACGAATGCACCCATCCACCCCAATTGGACCCTAAAACTGATGTTTGGTGTTTCGTACTATTTGGGTGCATTCGGACCGTTTGGTTGCCTTACGAAACTCGGTGCAAACGGCCGAATAGTGCAAAAGTTCGTGCCACGAGTCGGTCGAATTTTCGCAACGAACGCACCCGATCCACCCCTTGGACCTAAACTGATGTTTTGGTGCGTTTCGTACTATTTGGGTGCATTCGGACCGTTTGGTTGCCTTACGAAACTCGGTGCAAAACAGCCGAACTAGTGCAAAAGTTCGTGCCACGAACTTTGAATTTTTACGAATGCACCCGATCCACCCATTGGACCCTAAACTGACGTTGGTGCGTTTCGTACTATTTGGGTGCATTCGGGACCGTTTGGTTGCCTTACGAAACTCGTGCAAAAAGGCCGAACTAGTGCAAAAGTTCGTGCCACGAACGCGTCGAATTTTTCGCAACGAACACACCCGATCCACCCCATTGGACCCTAAACTGATTTTTGGTGCGTTTCGTACTATTTGGGTGCATTCGGGACCGTTTGGTTGCCTTACGAAACTCGGTGCAAAATAGGCCGAACTAGTGCAAAAGTTCGTGCCACGAGTCGCGTCGGAATTTTCGCACGAACGCACCCGATCCACCCCATTGGACCTAACTGATTGGTGCGTTTCGTACTATTTGGGTGCATTCGGGTCCGTTTGGTTGCCTTACGAAACTCGGTGCAAAACGGGCCGAACTAGTGCAAAAGTTCGTGCCACGAGGTCGCGTCGGAATTTTTCAAAACGACGCACCCGATCCACCCCATTGGACCTAAACTGACGTTTTGGTGTTTCGTACTATTTGGGTGCATTCGGACCGTTTGGTTGCCTTACGAAACTCGGTGCAAAACGGGAACTAGTGCAAAAGTTCGTGCCACGAGGTCGTCGGAATTTTCGCAACGAACGCACCGATCCACCCCATTGGACCCTAAACTGATGTTTGGTGCGTTTCGTACTATTTGGGTGCATTCGGGACCGTTTGGTTGCCTTACGAAACTCGTGCAAAATAGGCCGAACTAGTGCAAAAGTTCGTGCCACGAGGTCGTCGGAATTTTTTCGCATACACCCGATCCACCCCATTGGACCCTAAACTGACGTTTTTGGTGCGTTTCGTACTATTTGGGTGCATCGGGTCCGTTTGGTTGCCTTACGAAAACTCGGTGCAAAACGGCCGAACTAGTGCAAAAGTTCGTGCCACGAGTCGTCGAATTTTTCACGAACACCCGATCCACCCATTG
>NW_024376413.1:0-61644 GCF_016808335.1 Panicum virgatum
AGGTTGTGAATAGAACTTTATCTACCATGCTTAGGGCTATTTTGAAAAAACATAAAAATGTGGGAAGAATGTTTGCCTCATGTTGAGTTTGCTTACAACCGTTCACAACATTCTACTACTAAAAAGAGCCCTTTTGAGATTGTTTATGGTTTTGTGCCTCGAGCCCCTATTGATTTGTGCCTCTACCAACTTCTGAGAGATTGAATTTTGATGCTAAACAACGTGGTGAGTTGATGTTGAAAATGCATGAGACCACAAAGGAGACCATAGAAACCATAAATGCTAAATATAAACTTGCTGGTAGCAGAGGAAAGAAGCATGTCACTTTTGAACCAGGTGATTTGTTTGGCTGCACTTGAGAAAGGATCGGTTTCCTGATTTGAGGAAGTCAAAGTTGCTTCCGAGAGCTGATGGCCCTTTTAAAGTTGTAGCTAAGATCAATGATAATGCATACAAACTTGAGTTGCCTGCAGATTTTGGGGTTAGCCCCACATTTAACATTACAGATTTGAAACCATATTTGGGTGAGGAAGATGAACTTGAGTCGAGGACGACTCAAATGCAAGAAGGGGAGGATGATGAGGACATCCCTCCCAATGATACACCCATGCCTACTACGCAGCAAGGACCAATGACAAGCTCGTGCACGAGAGCTAAATTATCAGGTAAACTCGTTCCTCGCTGTCCATAAACCATCATCCATGAATGGGGTACTACTAAATTCTTGTGATGCTTTTCTTATTCTTAGGAACTTGGGACATGAACCAGATTGGAGGGAGAGCAAACACGACAAGAAAGCGAGTGTGGATGATCAGATCGGACCATACCAGTTCGGACCTCCAGGAAGGGGCAACTTCGGAAGGCCATAACTCTTAGCTCTGAATATTGTTTGAAGCCCATGAGTACTTGTTGGAAAGATCCTGAAAGTCTACTTTCAGATGGATCCAACCTCAAGATGAAATTCCAAAGGAGCTAAGCAGAAATCGCCAAAATGACGTTCAGTCTTCCAGTCTTGGGCTGAGGCCCTTGTATCTAGTTTCAGCCCACTAGGGGCCCATTTTAAGTTAGGGTTTACACCCCCCACGCCTCTTGGCTGCTCCCCCACCTATATAAACCACCAGCAGCCACCATTTGAGACTTGGGTTTTGTTTGGTTGTAAGTTTAGCTGGCTGCTACTTTCCCTTGTAAACGCGTGTGTCGATTAGACCACCCGATTTGCTTGATTCAGAACCCCAACTTCGTGTGTATCAGATTTCCTTTGGGCAGGTCCGTGTGCTGTTTGCTTGTCCACTTGTTCTTGCTTGTTTCTTCGATTTGCTTGCAGGTTCAAGGTTGTTCTTGGCACAGCAAGAACAACACAAATTGGAGGCGGTGTAACTGTCGCTAAGGCGCAGCGCAGCCCTTGTGGTGTTGTAGTCGGGCAGCACAACGTCGATCCTCCTCAAATCGAGTTATCCCCCACTCTCATCGAAAGATCGGGAGCAAACCCCAGCGGGTTCCATCACAACGAACGCACACGATCCACCTTATAGGACCCTAAACTGATGTTTTAATGTGTTCCATATTATTTGGGTGCATTTGAGGACCGTTTGGTTGCCTTAGGAAATTGGTGCAAAACGGGGCGAACTAGTGCAAAAGTTCGTGCCACGAAGTCGCATCGGAATTTTTCGCGATGAAGGCACCTGATCCAACCCATTGGACCCTAAACTAACATTTTGGTGCGTTTCGTTCTACTTGGGTGCATTTGGGACCGTTCGGTTATCTTACGGAACTCGGTGCAAAATGGGCCGAACTAGTGCAAAAGTTCGTGCCACGAAATCGCTTCGGAATTTTTTGCGACGAACGCACGAGATCCACCCCATTGGACCCTCAACTAACGTTTTGGTGCATTACGTACTATTTGGGTGCATTAGGGACCGTTTGGTTGCCTTACGAAAATCGGTGCAAAACAGGCCGAACTAGTGCAAAAGTTCGTGCCACGAAGTCACGTCGGAATGTTTTCGCAACGAACGCTCCCGATCCACCCCATTTGACCCTAAGCAAACATTTTGGTGAGTTTTGTACTATTTGGGTGCATTGGGACCGTTCGGTTGCCTTACGGAACTCGGTGCAAAAACGGGCCGAACTAGTGCAAAAGTTCGTGCCACGAAGTCGCGTCGGAAATTTTTGCAACGAACACACACAATCCACCTTATAGGACACTAAACTGATGTTTTAGTGGGTTTCATTACTATTTGGGTGCATTTGAGACCGTTTGTTTGCCTCAGGAACTTGGTGCAAAGCGGGCCGAACTAGTGCAAAAGTTCGTGCCACGAAGTCCACATCGGAATTTTTCGCGATGAAGGCACACGATCCAACCCATTGGACCCTAAACTAACATTTTGGTGCGTTTCGTACTACTTGGGTGCATTTGGGACCGTTCGGTTATCTTACGGAACTCGGTGCAAAACGGGCCTAACTAGTGCAAAAGTTTCGTGCCACGAAGCCGCGTCGGAATTTTTCGCAACGAACACACCCGATCCACCCCATTGGACCCTAAACTAACGTTTGGGTGCGTTTCATACTACTTGGGTGCATTTGGGACCGTTCGGTTGCCTTACAAAACTCGGTGCAAAACGGGCCGAACTAGTGCAAAAGTTCGTGCCATGAAGTCACGTCGGAATGTTTCGCAACGAACGCACCCAATCCACCCCATTTGACCCTAAACAGACATTTTGGTGCGTTTCGTATTATTTGGGTGCATTTGGGACCATTCGGTTGCCTTACGTAACTCTGTGCAAAATGGGCCGAACTAGTGCAAAAGTTTGTGCCACGAAGTCGCGTCGGAATTTTTTGGAACGAACGCACCCGATCCACCCCATTGGACCCCAAACTGACGTTTTCGTGCGTTTCATACTAGGGACCGTTCGGCTGCCTTACGGAACTTGGTGCAAAACGGGCCGAACTAGTGCAAAAGTTCGTGCCACGAAGTCGCGTCAGAATTTTTCGCAACGAACGCACATGATCCACCTTATAGGACCCTAAACTGATGTTTTAGTGCGTTCCGTACTATTTGGGTGCATTTGAGACCATTTGGTTGCCTTACAGAACTTGGTGCAAAACGGGCCGAACTAGTGCCAAAGTTCGTTCCACGAAGTCGCATCGGAATTTTTCGGGATGAAGGCATCCGATCCACCCCATTAAACCCTAAACTGACGTTTTTGTGTATTTCTTACTATTTGGGCACATTAGGGACCGTTTGGTTGCCTTACGAAACTCGGTGCAAAATGGGTCGAACTAGTGCAAAAGTTCGTGCCACGAAGTCGCTTCGGAATTTTTCACAATGAACGCACACGATCCACCTTATAGGACCCTAAACTGATGTTTTAGTGTGTTTCATACTATTTTGGTGCATTTGGGACCGTTTGGTTGCCTTACGAAACTCGGTGCAAAGCGGGCCGAACTAGTGCAAAAGTTTGTGCCACAAAGTCGCGTAGTAATTTTTCGCAACGAACGCACCCGATCCACCCCATTGGACCCTAAATTGACATTTTGGTGCGTTTCGTACTATTTGGGTGCATTTGGGACCGTTCGGCTACCTTACGGAACATGATGCAAAACGGGTCGAACTAGTGCAAAAGTTCGTGCCACGAAGTCGCGTCGGAATTTTTCGCAACGAATGCATCCGATCCACCCCATTAGACCCTAAACTGACGTTTTGGTGCGTTTTGTACTATTTGGGTGCATTTGGGACCGTTTGGTTGCCTTACGAAACTCGGTGCAAAGCGGGCCGAACTAGTGCAAAAGTTCGTGCCACGAAGTCACGTTAGAATTTTTCAGAACGAACACATCCGATCCAGCCCATTAGACCCTAAACTGACGTTTTGGTGCGTTTCATAGTATTTGGGTGCATTTGGGACCGTTTGGTTGCCTTACGAAACTCTATGCAAAGCGGCCCGAACTAGTGCAAAACTTCGTGCCACGAAGTCACGTCGGAATTTTTCGCAACGAACACACCCGATCCACCCCATTGGACCCTAAATTAATGTTTTGGTGCGTTTCGTACTATTTGGGTGCATTAGGGACTGTTCGGTTGCCTTACGGAACTAAGTGCAAAATGGGCCGAACTAGTGCAAAAGTTCGTGCCACGAAATCGCTTCGGAATTTTTTGCGACGAATGCGCCCGATCCACCCCATTGGACCCCCAACTGATGTTTTGGTGCATATCGTACTATTTGGGTGCATTAGGGACCGTTTGGTTGCCTTACGAAAGTCGGTGCAAAACAGGTCGAACTAGTGCTAAAGTTCGTGCCACGAAGTCATGTCGGAATGTTTCGCAACGAACGCACCCGATCCACCCCATTGGACCCTAAACTGACGTTTTGGTGCGTTTTGTACTATTTGGGTGCATTTGGGACCGTTTGGTTGCCTTACGAAATTCGATGCAAAGCGGGCCGAACTAGTGCAAAAGTTCGTGCCACAAAGTCACGTTAGAATTTTCAGAACGAACACACCCGATCCAGCCCATTAGACCCTAAACCGACGTTTTGGTGCGTTTCATACTATTTGGGTGCATTTGGGACCGTTTGGTTGCCATACGAAAGTCGGTGCAAAGCGGGCCGAACTAGTGCAAAAGTTCGTGTCACGAAGTCGCGTCGAAATTTTTCGCAACGAACACACACGATCCACCCCATTGGACCCTAAACTAACGTTTTGGTGTGTTTCGTACTATTTGGGTGCATTTGGGACCGTTCGGTTGCCTTACGGAACTCGGTGCAAAACGGGCCGAACTCGTGCAAAAGTTTGTAACACGAAGTCGCATCAGAATTTTTCGCAACGTACACACACGATCCACCTTATAGGTCCCCAAACTGATGTTTTAGTGCGTTCCAAAATATTTGGGTGCATTTGAGACCTTTTGGTTGCCTTACGGAACTTTGTGCAAAACGGGCCGAACTAGTGCAAAAGTTCGTGCCACAAAGTCGCGTCGAAATTTTTCGCAACGAACACACACGATCCTCCCCATTGGACCCTAAACTAACGTTTTGGTGCGTTTCGTACTATTTGGGTGCATTTGGGACCGTTCGGTTGCCTTACGGAACTCGGTGCAAAACGGGCCGAACTAGCGCAAAAGTTTGTAACACGAAGTCGCGTCAGAATTTTTCGCAACGAACACACACGATCCACCTTATAGGGCCCCAAACTGATGTTTTAGTGCGTTCCATACTATTTGGGTGCATTTGAGACCTTTTGGTTGCCTTACCGAACTTGGTGCAAAACGGGCCGAACGAGTGCAAAAGTTCGTGCCACGAAGTCGCCTCAGAATTTTTCGCAACAAAGGCACCCGATCCACCCCATTGGACCCTAAACTGACATTTTGGTGCATTTCTTACTATTTGGGTGCATTAGGGACTGTTTGGTTGCCTTACGAAACTCGGTGCAAAACAGGCCGAACTAGTGCAAAATATCGTGCCACGAAGTCACGTGAGAATTTTTCCCAACGAACGCACACGATCCACCTTATAGGACCCCAAACTGATGTTTTAGTGTGTTCCGTACTATTTGGGTGCATTTGAGACTGTTTGGTTGCCTTACGGAACTTGGTGCAAACGGGCCGAACTAGTGCAAAAGTTCGTGCCACAAAGTCGCATCAGAATTTTTCGCAACGAACGCACACGATCCACCCCATTGGACCCTAAACTAACATTTTGATGCGTTTCGTATTATTTGGGTGTATTTGGGACCGTTCGGTTGCCTTACGTAACACTGTGCAAAATTAGCCGAACTAGTGCAAAAGTTCGTGCCACGAAGTCACGTCGGAATTTTTTGGAACAAACGCACCCGATCCACCCCATTGGACCCTAAACTGACGTTTTCGTGCGTTTCATACTAGGGACCGTTTGGTTGCCTTACGAAACTCGGTTCAAAGCGGGCCGAACTAGTGCAAAAGTTCGTGCCACGAAGTCGCGTCGGAATTTTTTCACAACGAACCCACCCGATCCACCCCATTGGACCCTAAACTGACGTTTTGGTGCGTTTCGTACTATTTGGGTGCATTTGGGACCGTTCGGTTGCCTTACGTAACAGTGTGCAAAATGGGCCGAACTAGTGCAAAAGTTCGTGCCACAAAGTCACGTCGGAATTTTTCGGAACGAACGCACCCGATCCACCCCATTGGACCCTAAACTGACGTTTTCGTGCGTTTCATACTAGGGACCGTTTGGTTGCCTTACGAAACTTGGTTCAAAGCGGGCCGAACTAGTTCAAAAGTTCGTGCCACGAAGTCGCGTCGGAATTTTTCGCAACGAACACACCCGATCCACCGCATTGGACCCTAAACTAATGTTTTGGTGCATTTTGTACTTCCTGGGTGCATTTGGGACTGTTCGTCTGCCTTACGGAACTCGGTGCAAAACGGGCCGAACTAGTGCTAAAGTTCGTGCCACGAAGTCGCGTCAGAATTTTTCGCAACGAACGCGCACGATCCTCCTTATAGGACCCTAAACTGATGTTTTAGTGCGTTCCGTACTATTTGGGTGCATTTGAGACTGTTTGGTTGCCTTACGGAACTTGGGCAAAACGGGCCGAACTAGTGCAAAAGTTCGTTCCACGAAGTCGCATCGGAATTTTTCGCGACGAAGTCATCCGATCCACCCCATTGGACCCTAAACTGATGTTTTTGTGCATTTATTACTATTTGGGTACATTAGGGACCGTTTGGTTGCCTTACGAAACTCGGTGCAAAACGGGCCGAACTAGTGCAAAAGTTCATGCCACGAAGTCGCGTCGGAATTTTTCACAACGAATGCATCCGATCCACCCCATTGGACCCTAAACTGACGTTTTGTTTCGTTTTGTACTATTTGGGTACATTTGGGACCGTTTGGTTGCCTTACGAAACTCGGTGCAAAGCGGGACGAACTAGTGCAAAAGTTCGTGCCACGAAGTCACGTTAGAATTTTTCAGAACGAACACACCCGATCCAGCCCATTAGACCCTTAACTGATGTTTTGGTGCGTTTCATAGTATTTGGGTGCATTTGGGACCGTTTGGTTGCCTTATGAAACTCGGTGCAAAGCGGGCCGAACTAGTGCAAAAGTTCGTGCCACGAAGTCGCGTCGAAATTTTTCACAACGAACACACCCGTTCCACCCCATTGGACCCTAAACTGATGTTTTGGTGCGTTTCATACTTTTTGGGTGCATTTGGGACCGTTCGGTTGCCTTACGGAACTCGGTTCAAAACGGGCCGAACTAGCGCAAAAGTTTGTAACACGAAGTCGCGTCAGAATTTTTCGCAACGAACACACACGATCCACCTTATAGGGCCCCAAACTGATGTTTTAGTGCGTTCCATACTATTTGGGTGCATTTGAGACCTTTTGGTTGCCTTACGGAACTTGGTGCAAAACGGGCCGAACGAGTGCAAAAGTTTGTGCCACGAAGTCGCATCAAAATTTTTTGCAACAAAGGCACCAGATCCACCCCATTGGACCCTAAACTGACATTTTGGTGCATTTCTTACTATTTGGGTGCATTAGGGACTGTTTGGTTGCCTTACGAAACTCAGTGCAAAACAGGCCGAACTAGTGCAAAATATCGTGCCACGAAGTCGCGTGAGAATTTTCCCAATGAACGCACACGATCCACCTTATAGGACCCTAAACTGATGTTTTAGTGTGTTCCGTACTATTTGGGTGCATTTGAGACTGTTTGGTTGCCTTACGGAACTTGGTGCAAACGGGCCGAACTAGTGCAAAAGTTCGTGCCACGAAGTCGCATCGGAATTTTTCGCAACGAACGCACATGATCCACCCCATTGGACCCTAAACTAACATTTTGATGCGTTTCGTATTATTTGGGTGCATTTGGGACCGTTCGGTTGCCTTACGTAACACTGTGCAAAATTAGCCGAACTAGTGCAAATGTTCGTGCCACGAAGTCACGTCGGAATTTTTCAGAACGAACGCACTCGATCCACCCCATTGGACCCTAAACTGACGTTTTCATGCGTTTCATACTAGGGATCATTTGGTTGCCTTACGAAACTCAGTTCAAAGCGGGCCGAACTAGTGCAAAAGTTCGTGCCACGAAGTCGCGTCGGAATTTTTTCACAACGAACCCACCCGATCCACCCCATTGGACCCTAAACTGACGTTTTGGTGCGTTTCGTACTATTTGGGTGCATTTGGGACCGTTCGGTTGCCTTACGTAACAGTGTGCAAAATAGGCCGAACTAGTGCAAAAGTTCGTGCCACGAAGTCACGTCGGAATTTTTCGGAATGAACGCACCCAATCCACCCCATTGGACCCTAAACTGACGTTTTTGTGCGTTTCATACTAGGGACCGTTTGGTTGCCTTACGAAACTTGGTTCGAAGCGGGCCGAACTAGTTCAAAAGTACGTGCCACGAAGTCGCGTCGGAATTTTTCGCAACGAACACACCCAATCCACCCCATTGGACCCTAAACTAATGTTTTGGTGCATTTTGTACTTCCTGGGTGCATTTGGGACTGTTCGTCTGCCTTACGGAACTCGGTGCAAAACGGGCCGAACTAGTGCAAAAGTTCGTGCCACGAAGTCGCGTCAGAATTTTTCGCAACGAACGCACACGATCCACCTTATAGGACCCTAAACTGATGTTTTAGTGCGTTCCGTACTATTTGGGTGCATTTGAGACCGTTTGGTTGCCTTACGGAACTTGGTGCAAAACGGGCCGAACTAGTGCAAAAGTTCGTTCCACGAAGTCGCATCGGAATTTTTCGCGACGAAGTCATCCGATCCACCCCATTGGACCCTAAACTGATGTTTTGGTGCGTTTCATAGTATTTGGGTGCATTTGGGACCGTTTGGTTGCCTTATGAAACTCGGTGCAAAGCGGGCCGAACTAGTGCAAAAGTTCGTGCCACGAAGTCGCGTCGGAATTTTTCACAACGAACACACCCGTTCCACCCCATTGGACCCTAAACTGATGTTTTGGTGCGTTTCATACTATTTGGGTGCATTTGGGACCGTTCGGTTGCCTTACGGAACTCGGTCCAAAATTGGGCCGAACTAGTGCAAAAGTTCGTGCCACGAAGTCGCTTCGGAATTTTTCACAACGAACGCACACGATCCACCTTATAGGACCCTAAACTAATGTTTTAGTGTGTTTCGTACTATTTGGGTGCATTTGAGACCGTTTGGTTGCCTTACGAAACTTGGTGCAAAACGGGCCGAACTAGTGCAAAAGTTCGTGCCACGAAGTCGCGTCGGAATTTTTTCACAACGAACCCACCCGATCCACCCCATTGGACCCTAAACTGACGTTTTGGTGCGTTTCGTACTATTTGGGTGCATTTGGGACCGTTCGGTTGCCTTACGTAACAGTGTGCAAAATAGGCCGAACTAGTGCAAAAGTTCGTGCCACGAAGTCACGTCGGAATTTTTCGGAATGAACGCACCCAATCCACCCCATTGGACCCTAAACTGACGTTTTTGTGCGTTTCATACTAGGGACCGTTTGGTTGCCTTACGAAACTTGGTTCGAAGCGGGCCGAACTAGTTCAAAAGTACGTGCCACGAAGTCGCGTCGGAATTTTTCGCAACGAACACACCCAATCCACCCCATTGGACCCTAAACTAATGTTTTGGTGCATTTTGTACTTCCTGGGTGCATTTGGGACTGTTCGTCTGCCTTACGGAACTCGGTGCAAAACGGGCCGAACTAGTGCAAAAGTTCGTGCCACGAAGTCGCGTCAGAATTTTTCGCAACGAACGCACACGATCCACCTTATAGGACCCTAAACTGATGTTTTAGTGCGTTCCGTACTATTTGGGTGCATTTGAGACCGTTTGGTTGCCTTACGGAACTTGGTGCAAAACGGGCCGAACTAGTGCAAAAGTTCGTTCCACGAAGTCGCATCGGAATTTTTCGCGACGAAGTCATCCGATCCACCCCATTGGACCCTAAACTGATGTTTTTGTGCATTTATTACTATTTGGGAACATTAGGGACCGTTTGGTTCCCTTACGAAACTCGGTGCAAAACGGGCCGAACTAGTGCAAAAGTTCATGCCACGAAGTCGCGTCGGAATTTTTCGCAACGAATGCATCCGATCCACCCCATTGGACCCTAAACTGACGTTTTGGTTCGTTTTGTACTATTTGGGTACATTTGGGACCGTTTGGTTGCCTTACGAAACTCGGTGCAAAGCGGGACGAACTAGTGCAAAAGTTCGTGCCACGAAGTCACGTTATAATTTTTCAGAACGAACACACCCGATCCCGCCCATTAGACCCTTAACTGATGTTTTGGTGCGTTTCATAGTATTTGGGTGCATTTGGGACCGTTTGGTTGCCTTATGAAACTCGGTGCAAAGCGGGCCGAACTAGTGCAAAAGTTCGTGCCACGAAGTCGCGTCGAAATTTTTCACAACGAACACACCCGTTCCACCCCATTGGACCCTAAACTGATGTTTTGGTGCGTTTCATACTATTTGGGTGCATTTGGGACCGTTCGGTTGCCTTACGGAACTCGGTCCAAAATTGGGCCGAACTAGTGCAAAAGTTCGTGCCACGAAGTCGCTTCGGAATTTTTCACAACGAACGCACACGATCCACCTTATAGGACCCTAAACTAATGTTTTAGTGTGTTTCGTACTATTTGGGTGCATTTGAGACCGTTTGGTTGCCTTACGGAACTTGGTGCAAAACGGGCCGAACTAGTGCAAAAGTTCGTGCCACGAAGTCGCGTCGAAATTTTTCGCAACGAACACACACGATCACCCCATTGGACCCTAAACTAACGTTTTGGTGCGTTTCGCACTATTTGGGTGCATTTGGGACCATTTGGTTGCCTTACGGAACTCGGTGCAAAACGGGCCGAACTAGCGCAAAAGTTTGTAACACGAAGTCGCGTCAGAATTTTTCACAACGAACACACACGATCCACCTTATAGGGCCCCAAACTGATGTTTTAGTGCGTTCCATACTATTTGGGTGCATTTGAGACCTTTTGGTTGCCTTACGGAACTTGGTGCAAAACGGGCCGAACAAGTATAAAAGTTCGTGCCACAAAGTCGCATCAGAATTTTTCGCAACGAAGGCACCCGATCCACCCCATTGGACCCTAAACTGACATTTTGGTGCATTTCTTACTATTTGGGTGCATTAGGGACTGTTTGGTTGTCTTACGAAACTCGGTGCAAAACAGGCCGAACTAGTGCAAAATATCGTGCCACGAAGTCGCGTGAGAATTTTTCCCAACGAACGCACACGATCCACCTTATAGGACCCTAAAATGATGTTTTAGTGTGTTCCGTACTATTTGGGTGCATTTGAGACTGTTTGGTTGCCTTACGGAACTTGGTGCAAAACGGGACGAACTACTGCAAAAGTTCGTGCCACGAAGTCGCATCGGAATTTTTCGCAACGAACACACACGATCCACCCCATTGGACCTTAAACTAACATTTTGATGCGTTTCGTATTATTTGGGTGCATTTGGGACCGTTCGGTTGCCTTACGTAACACTGTGCAAAATGAGCCGAACTAGTGCAAAAGTTCGTGCCACGAAGTCACGTCGGAATTTTTCGGAACGAATGCACCCGATCCACCCCATTGGACCCTAAACTGATGTTTTCATGCGTTTCATACTAGGGACCGTTTGGTTGCCTTACGAAACTCGGTTCAATGCGGGCCGAACTAGTGCAAAAGTTCGTGCCACGAAGTCGCGTCGGAATTTTTTCACAACGAACCCACCCGATCCACCCCATTGGACCCTAAACTGACGTTTTGGTGCATTTCGTACTATTTGGGTGCATTTGGGACCATTTGGTTGCCTTACGTAACAGTGTGCAAAATGGGCCGAACTAGTGTAAAAGTTCGTGCCACGAAGTCACGTCGGAATTTTTCGGAACGAACGCACCCGATCCACCCCATTGGACCCTAAACTGGCGTTTTCGTGCGTTTCATACTAGGGACCGTTTGGTTGCCTTACGAAACTCGGTTCAAAGCGGGCCGAACTAGTTCAAAAGTTCGTGCCACGAAGTCGCGTTGGAATTTTTCGCAACGAACACACCCGATCCACCCCATTGGACCCTAAACTAATGTTTTGGTGCATTTTGTACTTCCTGGGTGCATTTGGGACTGTTCGTCTGCCTTACGGAACTCGGTGCAAAACGGGCCAAACTAGTGCAAAAGTTCGTGCTACGAAGTCGCGTCAGAATTTTTCGCAACGAACGCACACGATCCACCTTATAGGACCCTAAACTGATGTTTTAGTGCGTTCCGTACTATTTGGGTGCATTTGAGACCGTTTGGTTGCATTACGGAACTTGGTGCAAAACGGGCCGAACTAGTGCAAAAGTTCGTTCCACGAAGTCGCATCGGATTTTTTCGCAACGAACGCACACGATCCACCTTATAGGACCCTAAACTGATGTTTTAGTGCGTTCCGTACTATTTGGGTGCATTTGAGACCGTTTGGTTGCCTTACGAAACTCGATGCAAAACGGGCCGAACTAGTGCAAAAGTTCATGCCACGAAGTCGCGTCGGAATTTTTCGCAACGAATGCATCCAATCCACCCCATTGGACCCTAAACTGACGTTTTGGTTCGTTTTGTACTATTTGGGTACATTTGGGACCGTTTGGATGCCTTACGAAACTCGGTGCAAAGCGGGACGAACTAGTGCAAAAGTTCGTGCCACGAAGTCACATTAGAATTTTTCAGAACGAACACACCCGATCCAGCCCATTAGACCCTTAACTGATGTTTTGGTGCGTTTCATAGTATTTGGGTGCATTTGGGACCGTTTGGTTGCCTTATGAAACTCGGTGCAAAGCGGGCCGAACTAGTGCAAAAGTTCGTGCCACGAAGTCGCGTCGAAATTTTTCACAACGAACGCACACGATCCACCTTATAGGACCCTAAACTGATGTTTTAGTGTGTTTCGTACTATTTGGGTGCATTTGAGACCGTTTGGTTGCCTTACGGAACTTGGTGCGAAACGGGCCGAACTAGTGCAAAAGTTCGTGCCACGAAGTCGCGTCGAAATTTTTCGCAACGAACACACACGATCCACCCCATTGGACCCTAAACTAACGTTTTGGTGCGTTTCGTACTATTTGGGTTTATTTGGGACCGTTCGGTTGCCTTACGGAACTCGGTGCAAAACGGGCCGGACTAGCGCAAAAGTTTGTAACATGAAGTCGCGTCAGAATTTTTCGCAACGAACACACACGATCCACCTTATAGGGCCGCAAACTGATGTTTTAGTGCGTTCCAAAATATTTGGGTGCATTTGAGACCTTTTGGTTGCCTTACGGAACTTGGTGCAAAACGGGCCGAACGAGTTCAAAAGTTCGTGCCACGAAGTCGCATCAGAATTTTTCGCAACGAAGGCACCCGATCCACCCCATTGGACCCTAAACTGACATTTTGGTGCATTTCTTACTATTTGGGTGCATTTGGGACCGTTCGGTTGCCTTACGGAACTCGGTGCAAAACGGGCCGAACTAGCTCAAAAGTTTGTAACACGAAGTCGCGTCAGAATTTTTCGCAACGAACACACACGATCCACCTTATAGGGCCCCAAACTGATGTTTTAGTGCGTTTCATACTATTTGGGTGCATTTGAGACCTTTTGGTTGCCTTACGGAACTTGGTGCAAAACGGGTCGAACGAGTGCAAAAGTTCGTGCCACGAAGTCGCATCAGAATTTTTCGCAACGAAGGCACCCGATCCAACCCATTGGACTCTAAACTGACATTTTGGTGCATTTCTTACTATTTGGGTGCATTAGGGACTGTTTGGTTGTCTTACGAAACTCGGTGCAAAACAGGCCGAACTAGTGCAAAAGTTCGTGCCACGAAGTCACGTGAGAATTTTTCCCAACGAACGCACACTATCCACCTTATAGGACCCTAAACTGATGTTTTAGTGTGTTCCATACTATTTGGGTGCATTTGAGACTGTTTTGTTGCCTTACGGAACTTGGTGCAAAACGGGCCGAACTAGTGCAAAAGTTCGTGCCACGAAGTCGCATCAGAATTTTTCGCAACGAACGCACACGATCCACCCCATTGGACCCTAAACTAACATTTTGATGTGTTTCGTATTATTTGGGTGCATTTGGGACCGTTCGGTTGCCTTACATAACACTGTGCAAAATTAGCCGAACTAGTGCAAATGTTCGTGCCACGAAGTCACGTCGGAATTTTTCGGAACGAACACACCCGATCCACCCCATTGGACCCTAAATTGACATTTTCGTGCGTTTCATACTAGGGACCGTTTGGTTGCCTTACGAAACTTGGTTCAAAGCGGGCCGAACTAGTGCAAAAGTTCGTGCCACGAAGTCGCGTCGGAATTTTTTCACAATGAACCGACCCGATCCACCCCATTGGACCCTAAACTGACGTTTTGGTGCGTTTCGTACTTTTTGGGTGCATTTGGGACCGTTCGGTTGCCTTACGTAACAGTGTGCAAAATGGGCCGAACTAGTGCAAAAGTTCGTGCCACGAAGTCTCGTCAGAATTTTTCGGAATGAACGCACCCGATCCACCCCATTGGACCCTAAACTGATGTTTCGTGCGTTTCATACTAGGGACCGTTTGGTTGCCTTACGAAACTCGGTTCAAAGAGGGCCGAACTAGTTCAAAAGTTCGTGCCACGAAGTCGCGTCGGAATTTTTCGCAACGAACACACCCGATCCACCCCATTGGACCCTAAACTAATGTTTTGGTGCATTTTGTACTTCCTGGGTGCATTTGGGACCGTTCGTCTGCCTTACGGAACTCGGTGCAAAACGGGCCGAACTAGTGCAAAAGTTCATGCCACGAAGTTGTGTCAGAATTTTTCGCAACGAACGCACACGATCCACCTCATAGGACCCTAAACTGATGTTTTAGTGCGTTCCGTACTATTTAGGTGGATTTGGGACCGTTTGGTTGCGTTACGAAACTCGGTGCAAAACGGGCTGAACTAGTGCAAAAGTTCATGCCACGAAGTCGCGTCGGAAGTTTTCGCAACGAATGCATCCGATCCACCCCATTGAACCCCAAACTGACGTTTTGGTGCGTTCTGTACTATTTGGGTGCATTTTGGACCGTTTGGTTGCCTTACGAAACTCGGTGCAAAGCGGGACGAACTAGTGCAAAAGTTCGTGCCACGAAGTCACGTTAGAATTTTTCAGAACGAACACACCCGATCCAGCCCATTAGACCCTTAACTGATGTTTTGGTGCTTTTCATACTATTTGGGTGCATTTGGGACCGTTTGGTTGCCTTACGAAACTCGGTTCAAAATGGGCCGAACTAGTGCAAAAGTTCGTGCCACGAAGTCGCATTGGAATTTTTCGTGACGAAGGCATCTGATCCACCCCATTGGACCGTAAACTGACGTTTTGGTGCGTTTCATACTATTTTGGTGCATTTGGGACCGTTTGGTTGCCTTACGAAACTCAGTGCAAAGCGGGACGAACTAGTGCAAAAGTTCGTGCCACGAAGTCACGTTAGAATTTTTCAAAACGAACACACCCGATCGAGCCCATTAGACCCTTAACTGACGTTTTGGTGCTTTTCATACTATTTAGGTGCATTTGGGACCGTTTGGTTGCCTTACGAAACTTGGTGCAAAGCGGGCCGAACTAGTGCAAAAGTTCGTGCCACGAAGTCGCGTCGAAATTTTTCACAACGAACACACCCGTTCCACCCCATTGGACCCTAAACTGATGTTTTGGTGTGTTTCGTACTATTTGGGTGCATTTGGGACTGTTCGGTTGCCTTACGGAACTCGGTGCAAAACGGGCTGAACTAGTGCAAAAGTTCTTGCCACGAAGTCGCGTCAGAATTTTTCGCAACGAACGCACACGACCCACCTTATAGGACACTAAACTGATGTTTTAGTGCGTTCCTTACTATTTGGGTGCATTTGAGATCGTTTGGGTTGCCTTACGGAATTTGGTGCAAAACGGGCCGAACTAGTGCAAAAGTTCGGCCCGTTTACACCAAGTTCCGTAAGGCAACCAAACGGTCTCAAATGAACCCAAATAGTAAGGAACGCACTGTTCGTGCCACGAAGTCGCCTCGGAATTTTTCATGACGAAGGCACCCGATCCACCCCATTGGACCCTAAACTGACATTTTGGTGCGTTTCGTACTATTTGGGTGCACTTGGTACTGTTTGGTTACCTTATGAAACTCGGTGCAAAGCGGGCCGAACTAGTGCAAAAGTTCGTGCGATGAAGTCACGTCGGAATTTTTCGCAACGGACACACCCGATCCACCCCATTGGACCCTAAACTAACGTTTTGGTGCGTTTCGTACTATTTGGGTGCATTAGGGATCGTTCGGTTGCCTTACGGAACTCAGTGCAAAATGGGCCGAACTAGTGCAAAAGTTCGTGCCACGAAATCGCTTCGGAATTTTTTGCGTCAAACGCACCCGATCCACCCCATTGGACCCTCAACTGACGTTTTCGTGCGTTTCATACTAGGGACCGTTTGGTTGCCTTACGAAACTCGGTTCAAAGCGGGCCGAACTAGTTCAAAAGTTCGTGCCACGAAGTCGCGTCGGAATTTTTCGCAACGAACACACCCGATCCACCCCATTGGACCCTAAACTAATGTTTTGGAGCATTTTGTACTTCCTGGGTGCATTTGGGACCGTTCGTCTGCCTTACGGAACTCGGTGCAAAACGGGCCGAACTAGTGCAAAAGTTCGTGCCACGAAGTCGAGTCAGAATTTTTCAGAGCGAACACACCCGATCCAGCCCATTAGACCCTTAACTGATGTTTTGGTGTGTTTCATACTATTTGGGTGCATTTGGGACCGTTTGGTTGCCTTACGAAACTCGGTGCAAAGCGGGCCGAACTAGTGCAAAAGTTCGTGCCACGAAGTCGAGTTGAAATTTTTCACAACGAACACACCCGTTCCACCCCATTAGACCCTAAACTGATGTTTTGGTGTGTTTCGTACTATTTGGGTGCATTTGGGACCGTTCGGTTGCCTTACGGAACTCGGTTCAAAACGGGCCGAACTAGTGCAAAAGTTCGTGCCACGAAGTCGCTTCGGAATTTTTCACAGCGAATGCACACGATCCACCTTATAGGACCCTAAACTGATGTTTTAGTGCGTTCCATACTATTTGGGTGCATTTGAGACCGTTTGGTTGCCTTACGGAACTTGGTGCAAATCGGGCAAAACTAGTGCAAAAGTTCGTTCCACGAAGTCGCATCGGAATTTTTCGCGACGAAGTCATCCGATCCACGCCATTGGACCCTAAACTGATGTTTTTGTGCATTTATTACTATTTGGGTACATTAGGGACCGTTTGGTTGCCTTACGAAACTCGGTGCAAAGCGGGCCGAACTAGTGCAAAAGTTCATGCCAAGAAGTCGCGTCGGAATTTTTCGCAACGAATGCATCCGATCCACCCCATTGGACCCTAAACCGACGTTTTGGTGCGTTTTGTACTATTTGGGTGCATTTGGGACCGTTTAGTTGCCTTACGAAACTCGGTGCAAAGCGGGACGAACTAGTGCAAAATTTCGTGCCACGAAGTCACGTTAGAATTTTTCAGAGCGAACACACCCGATCCAGCCCATTAGACCCTTAACTGATGTTTTGGTGTGTTTCATACTATTTGGGTGCATTTGGGACCGTTTGGTTGCCTTACGAAACTCGGTGCAAAGCGGGCCGAACTAGTGCAAAAGTTCGTGCCACAAAGTCGCGTCGAAATTTTTCACAACGAACACACCCGTTCCACCCCATTAGACCCTAAACAGATGTTTTGGTGCGTTTCGTACTATTTGGGTGCATTTGGGACCGTTCGGTTGCCTTACGGAACTCGGTTCAAAACGGGCCGAACTAGTGCAAAAGTTCGTGCCACGAAGTCGCTTCGGAATTTTTCACAACGAACGCACACGATCCACCTTATAGGACCCTAAACTGATGTTTTAGTGTGTTTCATACTATTTGGGTGCATTTGAGACCGTTTCGTTGCCTTACGGAACTTGGTGCAAAACGGGCCGAACTAGTGCAAAAGTTCGTGCCACGAAGTCGCATTGGAATTTTTCATGACGAAGGCATCTGAACACACCCCACTGGACCCTAAACTGATGTTTTGGTGCGTTTCATACTATTTTGGTGCATTTGGGACCGTTTGGTTGCCTTACGAAACTCGGTGCAAAGCGGGCTGAACTAGTGCAAAAGTTCGTGCCACGAAGTCGCGTCGAAAATTTTCACAACGAACACACCCGTTCCACCCCATTAAACCCTAAACTGATGTTTTGGTGCGTTTCGTACTATTTGGGAGCATTTGGGACCGTTCGGTTGCCTTACGGAACTCGGTGCAAAACGGGCCGAACTAGCGCAAAAGTTTTTTTTTTCGCAATGAACGCACACGACCCACCTTATAGGGCCCCAAACTGATGTTTTAGTGTGTTCCATACTATTTGGGTGCATTTGAGACCTTTTGGTTGCCTTGCGGAATTTGGTGCAAAACGGGCCGAACTAGTGCAAAAGTTCGTGCCACGAAGTCGCATCAGAATTTTTCGCAACGAAGGCACCCGATCCAACCCATTGGACCCTAAACTGACATTTTAGTGCATTTCTTACTATTTGGTTGCATTAGGGACTATTTGGTTGCCTTACGAAACTCGGTGCAAAACAGGCCGAACTTGTGCAAAAGTTCGTGCCACGAAGTCGCGTGAGAATTTTTCCCAACGAACGCACACGATCCACCTTATAGGACCCTAAACTGATGTTTTAGTGTGTTCCGTACTATTTGGGTGCATTTGAGACTGTTTGGTTGCCTTACGGAACTTGGTGCAAAATGGGCCGAACTAGTGCAAAAGTTCGTGCCACGAAGTCGCATCGGAATTTTTCGCAACGAACACACACGATCCACCCCATTGGACCCTAAACTAACATTTTGATGCGTTTCGTATTATTTGGGTGCATTTGGGACCGTTCGGTTGCCTTACGTAACACTGTGCAAAATTAGCCGAACTAGTGCAAAAGTTCGTGCCACGAAGTCACGTCGGAATTTTTCGGAACGAACGCACCCGATCCACCCCATTGGACCCTAAACTGTCGTTTTCGTGCGTTTCATACTAGGGACCGTTTTGTTGCCTTACGAAACTCGGTTCAAAGCGGGCCGAACTAGTGCAAAAGTTCGTGCCACGAAGTCGCGTCGGAATTTTTTCACAGCGAACCCACCCGATCCACCCCATTGGACCCTAAACTGACGTTTTGGTGCGTTTCGTACTATTTGGGTGCATTTGGGACCGTTCGGTTGCCTTACGTAACAGTGTGCAAAATGGGCCGAACTAGTGCAAAAGTTCGTGCCACGAAGTCGCGTCGGAATTTTTTCACAACGAACCCACCCGATCCACCCCATTGGACCCTAAACTGACGTTTTGGTGCGTTTCGTATTATTTGGGTGCATTTCGGACCGTTCGGTTGCCTTACGTAACACTGTGCAAAATTAGCTGAACTAGTGCAAAAGTTCGTGCGACGAAGTCACGTCGGAATTTTTCGCAACGGACACACCCGATCCACCCCATTGGACCCTAAACTAACGTTTTGGTGCGTTTCATACTATTTGGGTGCATTAGGGATCGTTCGGTTGCCTTACGAAACTCAGTGCAAAATGGGCCGAACTAGTGCAAAAGTTCGTGCCACGAAATCGCTTCGGATTTTTTTGCGTCAAACGCACCCGATCCACCCCATTGGACCCTCAACTGACGTTTTCGTGCATTTCATACTAGGGACCATTTGGTTGCCTTACGAAACTCGGTTCAAAGCGGGCCGAACTAGTTCAAAAGTTCGTGCCACGAAGTCGCGTCGGAATTTTTCGCAACGAACACACCCGATCCACCCCATTGGACCCTAAACTAATGTTTTGGAGCATTTTGTACTTCCTGGGTGCATTTGGGACCGTTCGTCTGCCTTACGGAACTCGCTGCAAAACGGGCCGAACTAGTGCAAAAGTTTGTGCCACGAAGTCGCGTCAGAATTTTTCAGAGCGAACACACCCGATCCAGCCCATTAGACCCTTAACTGATTTTTGGTGTGTTTCATACTATTTGGGTGCATTTGGGACCGTTTGGTTGCTTTACGAAACTCGGTGCAAAGCGGGCCGAACTAGTGCAAAAGTTCGTGCCACGAAGTCGAGTCGAAATTTTTCACAACGAACACACCCGTTCCACCCCATTAGACCCTAAACTGATGTTTTGGTGTGTTTCGTACTATTTGGGTGCATTTGGGACCGTTCGGTTGCCTTACGGAACTCGGTTCAAAACGGGCCGAACTAGTGCAAAAGTTCGTGCCACGAAGTCGCTTCGGAATTTTTCACAGCGAATGCACACGATCCACCTTATAGGACCCTAAACTGATGTTTTAGTGCGTTCCATACTATTTGGGTGCATTTGAGACCGTTTGGTTGCCTTACGGAACTTGGTGCAAATCGGGCAAAACTAGTGCAAAAGTTCGTTCCACGAAGTCGCATCGGAATTTTTCGCGACGAAGTCATCCGATCCACGCCATTGGACCCTAAACTGATGTTTTTGTGCATTTATTACTATTTGGGTACATTAGGGACCGTTTGGTTG
Source organism: Panicum virgatum (assembly GCF_016808335.1). NCBI lineage: Eukaryota > Viridiplantae > Streptophyta > Magnoliopsida > Poales > Poaceae > Panicum > Panicum virgatum. The sequence continues at coordinate 20,578 of NW_024376413.1, forward strand.
CCTTACGAAACTCGGTGCAAAGCGGGCCGAACTAGTGCAAAAGTTCATGCCAAGAAGTCGCGTCGGAATTTTTCGCAACGAATGCATCCGATCCACCCCATTGGACCCTAAACCGACGTTTTGGTGCGTTTTGTACTATTTGGGTGCATTTGGGACCGTTTAGTTGCCTTACGAAACTCGGTGCAAAGCGGGACGAACTAGTGCAAAATTTCGTGCCACGAAGTCACGTTAGAATTTTTCAGAGCGAACACACCCGATCCAGCCCATTAGACCCTTAACTGATGTTTTGGTGTGTTTCATACTATTTGGGTGCATTTGGGACCGTTTGGTTGCCTTACGAAACTCGGTGCAAAGCGGGCCGAACTAGTGCAAAAGTTCGTGCCACAAAGTCGCGTCGAAATTTTTCACAACGAACACACCCGTTCCACCCCATTAGACCCTAAACAGATGTTTTGGTGCGTTTCGTACTATTTGGGTGCATTTGGGACCGTTCGGTTGCCTTACGGAACTCGGTTCAAAACGGGCCGAACTAGTGCAAAAGTTCGTGCCACGAAGTCGCTTCGGAATTTTTCACAACGAACGCACACGATCCACCTTATAGGACCCTAAACTGATGTTTTAGTGTGTTTCATACTATTTGGGTGCATTTGAGACCGTTTCGTTGCCTTACGGAACTTGGTGCAAAACGGGCCGAACTAGTGCAAAAGTTCGTGCCACGAAGTCGCATTGGAATTTTTCATGACGAAGGCATCTGAACACACCCCACTGGACCCTAAACTGATGTTTTGGTGCGTTTCATACTATTTTGGTGCATTTGGGACCGTTTGGTTGCCTTACGAAACTCGGTGCAAAGCGGGCTGAACTAGTGCAAAAGTTCGTGCCACGATGTCGCGTCGAAAATTTTCACAACGAACACACCCGTTCCACCCCATTAAACCCTAAACTGATGTTTTGGTGCGTTTCGTACTATTTGGGAGCATTTGGGACCGTTCGGTTGCCTTACGGAACTCGGTGCAAAACGGGCCGAACTAGCGCAAAAGTTTTTTTTTTTCGCAATGAACGCACACGACCCACCTTATAGGGCCCCAAACTGATGTTTTAGTGTGTTCCATACTATTTGGGTGCATTTGAGACCTTTTGGTTGCCTTGCGGAATTTGGTGCAAAACGGGCCGAACTAGTGCAAAAGTTCGTGCCACGAAGTCGCATCAGAATTTTTCGCAACGAAGGCACCCGATCCAACCCATTGGACCCTAAACTGACATTTTAGTGCATTTCTTACTATTTGGTTGCATTAGGGACTATTTGGTTGCCTTACGAAACTCGGTGCAAAACAGGCCGAACTTGTGCAAAAGTTCGTGCCACGAAGTCGCGTGAGAATTTTTCCCAACGAACGCACACGATCCACCTTATAGGACCCTAAACTGATGTTTTAGTGTGTTCCGTACTATTTGGGTGCATTTGAGACTGTTTGGTTGCCTTACGGAACTTGGTGCAAAATGGGCCGAACTAGTGCAAAAGTTCGTGCCACGAAGTCGCATCGGAATTTTTCGCAACGAACACACACGATCCACCCCATTGGACCCTAAACTAACATTTTGATGCGTTTCGTATTATTTGGGTGCATTTGGGACCGTTCGGTTGCCTTACGTAACACTGTGCAAAATTAGCCGAACTAGTGCAAAAGTTCGTGCCACGAAGTCACGTCGGAATTTTTCGGAACGAACGCACCCGATCCACCCCATTGGACCCTAAACTGTCGTTTTCGTGCGTTTCATACTAGGGACCGTTTTGTTGCCTTACGAAACTCGGTTCAAAGCGGGCCGAACTAGTGCAAAAGTTCGTGCCACGAAGTCGCGTCGGAATTTTTTCACAGCGAACCCACCCGATCCACCCCATTGGACCCTAAACTGACGTTTTGGTGCGTTTCGTACTATTTGGGTGCATTTGGGACCGTTCGGTTGCCTTACGTAACAGTGTGCAAAATGGGCCGAACTAGTGCAAAAGTTCGTGCCACAAAGTCGCGTCGGAATTTTTTCACAACGAACCCACCCGATCCACCCCATTGGACCCTAAACTGACGTTTTGGTGCGTTTCGTATTATTTGGGTGCATTTCGGACCGTTCGGTTGCCTTACGTAACACTGTGCAAAATTAGCTGAACTAGTGCAAAAGTTCGTGCGACGAAGTCACGTCGGAATTTTTCGCAACGGACACACCCGATCCACCCCATTGGACCCTAAACTAACGTTTTGGTGCGTTTCATACTATTTGGGTGCATTAGGGATCGTTCGGTTGCCTTACGAAACTCAGTGCAAAATGGGCCGAACTAGTGCAAAAGTTCGTGCCACGAAATCGCTTCGGATTTTTTTGCGTCAAACGCACCCGATCCACCCCATTGGACCCTCAACTGACGTTTTCGTGCATTTCATACTAGGGACCATTTGGTTGCCTTACGAAACTCGGTTCAAAGCGGGCCGAACTAGTTCAAAAGTTCGTGCCACGAAGTCGCGTCGGAATTTTTCGCAACGAACACACCCGATCCACCCCATTGGACCCTAAACTAATGTTTTGGAGCATTTTGTACTTCCTGGGTGCATTTGGGACCGTTCGTCTGCCTTACGGAACTCGCTGCAAAACGGGCCGAACTAGTGCAAAAGTTTGTGCCACGAAGTCGCGTCAGAATTTTTCAGAGCGAACACACCCGATCCAGCCCATTAGACCCTTAACTGATTTTTGGTGTGTTTCATACTATTTGGGTGCATTTGGGACCGTTTGGTTGCTTTACGAAACTCGGTGCAAAGCGGGCCGAACTAGTGCAAAAGTTCGTGCCACGAAGTCGAGTCGAAATTTTTCACAACGAACACACCCGTTCCACCCCATTAGACCCTAAACTGATGTTTTGGTGTGTTTCGTACTATTTGGGTGCATTTGGGACCGTTCGGTTGCCTTACGGAACTCGGTTCAAAACGGGCCGAACTAGTGCAAAAGTTCGTGCCACGAAGTCGCTTCAGAATTTTTCACAGCGAACGCACACGATCCACCTTATAGGACCCTAAACTGATGTTTTAGTGCGTTCCATACTATTTGGGTGCATTTGAGACCGTTTGGTTGCCTTACGGAACTTGGTGCAAAACGGGCCGAACTAGTGCAAAAGTTCGTTCCACGAAGTTGCATCGGAATTTTTCGCGACGAAGTCATCCGATCCACGCCATTGGACCCTAAACTGATGTTTTTGTGCATTTATTACTATTTGGGTACATTAGGGACCGTTTGGTTGCCTTACGAAACTCGGTGCAAAACGGGCCGAACTAGTGCAAAATTTCATGCCAAGAAGTCGCGTCGGAATTTTTCGCAACGAATGCATCCGATCCATCCCATTGGACCCTAAACTGACGTTTTGGTGCGTTTTGTACTATTTGGGTGCATTTGGGACCATTTAGTTGCCTTACGAAACTCGGTGCAAAGCGGGACGAACTAGTGCAAAAGTTCGTGCCACGAAGTCACGTTAGAATTTTTCAGAGCGAACACATCCGATCCAGCCCATTAGACCCTTAACTGATGTTTTGGTGTGTTTCATACTATTTGGGTGCATTTGGGACCGTTTGGTTGCCTTACGAAACTCGGTGCAAAGCGGGCCGAACTAGTGCAAAAATTCGTGCCACGAAGTCGCGTCGAAATTTTTCACAACGAACACACCCGTTCCACCCCATTAGACCCTAAACAGATGTTTTGGTGCGGTTCGTACTATTTGGGTGCATTTGGGACCGTTCGGTTGCCTTACGGAACTCGGTTCAAAACGGGCCGAACTAGTGCAAAAGTTCGTGCCACGAAGTCGCTTCGGAATTTTTCACAACGAACGCACACGATCCACCTTATAGGACCCTAAACTGATGTTTTAGTGTGTTTCATACTATTTGGGTGCATTTGAGACCGTTTGGTTGCCTTACGGAACTTGGTGCAAAACGGGCCGAACTAGTGCAAAAGTTCGTGCCACGAAGTCGCATTGGAATTTTTCATGACGAAGGCATCTGAACACACCCCACTGGACCCTAAACTGATGTTTTGGTGCGTTTCATACTATTTTGGTGCATTTGGGACCGTTTGGTTGCCTTACCAAACTCGGTGCAAAGCGGGCCGAACTAGTGCAAAAGTTCGTGCCACAAAGTCGCGTAGTAATTTTTCGCAACGAACGCACCCAATCCACCCCATTGGACCCTAAATTGACATTTTATTGCGTTTCGTACTATTTGGGTGCATTTGGGACCGTTCGGTTGCCTTACGGAACTCGGTGCAAAATGGGTGAAACTAGTGCAAAAGTTCGTGCCACGAAGTCGCGTCGGAATTTTTCGCAACGAATGCATCCGATCCACCCCATTGGACCCTAAACTGACGTTTTGGTGCGTTTTGTACTATTTGGGTGCATTTGGAACAGTCTGGTTGCCTTACGAAACTCGGTGCAAAGCGGGATGAACTAGTGCAAAAGTTTGTGCCACGAAGTCACGTTAGAATTTTTCAGAGCGAACACACCCGATCCAGCCCATTAGACCCTTAACTGACGTTTTGGTGTGTTTCATACTATTTGGGTGCATTTGGGACTGTTTGGTTGCCTTACGAAACTCGGTGCAAAGCGGGCCGAACTAGTGCAAAAGTTCGTGCCACGAAGTCGAGTCGAAATTTTTCACAACGAACACACCCGTTCCACCCCATTAGACCCTAAACTGATGTTTTGGTGCGTTTCGTACTATTTGGGTGCATTTGGGACCGTTCGGTTGCCTTACGGAACTCGGTTCAAAACGGGCCGAACTAGTGCAAAAGTTCGTGCCACGAAGTCGCTTCGGAATTTTTCACAGCGAACGCACACGATCCACCTTATAGGACCCTAAACTGATGTTTTAGTGCGTTCCATACTATTTGGGTGCATTTGAGACCGTTTGGTTGCCTTACGGAACTTGGTGCAAAACGGGCCGAACTAGTGCAAAAGTTCATGCCAAGAAGTCGCGTCGAAAATTTTCACAACGAACACACCCGTTCCACCCCATTAAACCCTAAACTGATGTTCTGGTGCGTTTCGTACTATTTGGGAGCATTTGGGACCGTTCGGTTGCCTTACGGAACTCGGTGCAAAACGGGCCGAACTAGCGCAAAAGTTTTTTTTTCGCAATGAACGCACACGACCCACCTTATAGGGCCCCAAACTGATATTTTAGTGTGTTCCATACTATTTGGGTGCATTTGAGACCTTTTAGTTGCCTTGCGGAATTTGGTGCAAAACGGGCCGAACTAGTGCAAAAGTTCGTGCCACGAAGTCGCATCAGAATTTTTCGCAACGAAGGCACCCAATCCAACCCATTGGACCCTAAACTGACATTTTAGTGCATTTCTTACTATTTGGTTGCATTAGGGACTATTTGGTTGCCTTACGAAACTCGGTGCAAAACAGGCCGAACTTGTGCAAAAGTTCGTGCCACGAAGTCGCGTGAGAATTTTTCCCAACGAACGCACACGATCCACCTTATAGGACCCTAAACTGATGTTTTAGTGTGTTCCGTACTATTTGGGTGCATTTGAGACTGTTTGGTTGCCTTACGGAACTAGGTGCAAAACGGGCCGAACTAGTGCAAAAGTGCGTGCCACGAAGTCGCATCGGAATTTTTCGCAACGAACGCACACGATCCACCCCATTGGACCCTAAACTAACATTTTGATGTGTTTCGTATTATTTGGGTGCATTTGGGACCGTTCGGTTGCCTTACGTAACACTGTGCAAAATTAGCCGAAATAGTGCAAAAGTTCGTGCCACGAAGTCACGTCGGATTTTTTCGGAACGAACGCACCCTATCCACCCCATTGGACCCTAAACTGTCGTTTTCATGCGTTTCATACTAGGGACCGTTTGGTTGCCTTACGAAACTCGGTTCAAAGCGGGCCGAACTAGTGCAAAAGTTCGTGCCACGAAGTCGCGTCGGAATTTTTTCACAACGAACCCACCCGATCCACCCCATTGGACCCTAAACTAACGTTTTGCTGCGTTTCGTACTATTTGGGTGCATTTGGGACCGTTCGGTTGCCTTACGTAACAGTGTGCAAAATAGGCCGAACTAGTGCAAAAGTTCGTGCCACGAAGTCGCGTCGGAATTTTTTCACAACGAACCCACCCGATCCACACCATTGGACCCTAAACTGACGTTTTGGTGCGTTTCGTATTATTTGGGTGCATTTCGGACCGTTCGGTTGCCTTACGTAACACTGTGCAAAATTAGCCGAACTAGTGCAAAAGTTCGTGCCACGAAGTCACGTCGGAATTTTTCGGAACGAACGCACCCGATCCACCACATTGGACCCTAAACTGTTGTTTTCGTGTGTTTAATACTAGGGACCGTTTGGTTGCCTTACGAAACTCGGTTCAAAGCGGGCCGAACTAGTTCAAAAGTTCGTGCCACGAAGTCGCGTCGGAATTTTTCGCAACGAACACACCCGATCCACCCCATTGGACCCTAAACTAATGTTTTGGTGCATTTTGTACTTCCTGGGTGCATTTGGGACCGTTCGTCTGCCTTACGGAACTCGGTGCAAAACGGGCCGAACTAGTGCAAAAGTTCGTGCCACGAAGACGCGTCAGAATTTTTCGCAACGAACGCACACGATCCACCTTATAGGACCCTAAACTGATGTTTTAGTGCGTTCCGTACTATTTGGGTGCATTTGAGACCGTTTGGTTGCCTTACGGAACTTGGTGCAAAACGGGCCGAACTAGTGCAAAAGTTCGTTCCACAAAGTCGCATCGGAATTTTTCGCAACAAAGTCATCCGATCCACCCCATTGGACCCTAAACTGATGTTTTTGTGCATTTATTACTATTTGGGTACATTAGGGACCGTTTGGTTGCCTTACGAAACTCGGTGCAAAACGGGCCGAACTAGTGCAAAAGTTCATGCCACGAAGTCGCGTCGGAATTTTCGCAACGAATGCATCCGATCCACCCCATTGGACCCTAAACTGACGTTTTGGTGGGTTATGTACTATTTGGGTGCATTTGGGACCGTTTAGTTGCCTTACGAAACTCGGTGCAAAGCGGGACGAACTAGTGCAAAAGTTCGTGCCACGAAGTCACGTTAGAATTTTTCAGAGCGAACACACCCGATCCAGCCCATTAAACCCTTAACTGATGTTTTGGTGCGTTTCATACTATTTGGGTGCATTTGGGACCGTTTGGTTGCCCTACGAAACTCGGTGCAAAGCGGGCCAAACTAGTGCATAAGTTCGTGCCACGAAGTCGCGTCGAAATTTTTCACAACGAACACACCCGTTCCACCCCATTAGACCCTAAACTGATGTTTTGGTGCGTTTTCGTACTATTTGGGTGCATTTGGGACCGTTCGGTTGCCTTACGGAACTCGGTTCAAAACGGGCCGAACTAGTGCAAAAGTTTGTGCCACGAAGTCGCTTCGGAATTGAAGCGTCCCCTCATAAGAGAAGACTTAAATGTGATACAAAACATCAGTCCCAGGAGGCTGATGCCACATTTATTACATCAGATGGTTCAAAACCTTACAAACCTTGGCGGACACTCGATACAGATGATAATAATAATTAACCAAGCTACGACATAACACCAGACCGCGAACCACATAGGGTCTACTACGGGCTCAGAGTACTGCGACAGCGGAGGCATCTCAACAGGGCCGGTTCCACAGGCAAGGTTGGGTGTAGAACGATAACCCTACTCGGCGTCGTCTGGTACGAAGTCCGGGTCTTCTTCTGTAAAAAGTAAGAGTGGGGTGAGTACAAACGTACTCAGCAAGTCCAACCACACCCACGGAGGGGGTTATAACAGAATAATATGCATAGGTAAATCAAGGATAAGGTTACGGTTTAATTTGCAGAAAAACGACATTTTATGCAGGGGTTTATTTTACGAAAAACCTTTTAGAAATCAATTTTTGCAGTAACACAGAGTTCAGGTTTTAAAACTGCTACCGGACTCCCCGTCCGTCGTAGCACACGGCACAACAGCCGGAACCAATTCCAAAACAACTCACATCAGCCCATCCCAAAGAAACACTAGTTATGTGACCACACCATAACTCGCCCAATACCGTGGGCCCGGACTATTCGAATAGATTCTTAACTCTGCAGAGGTGTGCAACTTTACCCACAAGTAGGATACCACAACTCGAACACCGTCGTGTTGGTGTAGATCCCAACATAGCCATTACCCACCATAGCTAAGCCTGACTAGCCATCACGGGATGCACCAAGGGGTCATTGACCGTTCACTTAGGTATAACCGGGCATAAGTCACTCGGGCTTATCCCTTTTCCTTAGTTACCCGTTGCTCTCAGCTCTCCTGATGGCTACCACACCAACTAGTGGGATTTATGCTACGCCGTTGCCCATTCAACGGTCGAGTGGTTTGCACGATAACGGAGTTAGGTGAGATGACACACCAACTCGGTCCTTAGACACGACAAGATGGATATCTCCCTTCTTTGCCCTGCCACACAGGCATAAGCACACCAATCGGCAATTCACACAGAAATGCCGTCCATCCCGTCCATACTCATCTTTCGAAAATCCACATTTTATCCCTTCCCACACACACACATTTCCTTTATAAAATAAGTCGTATTACGAGTAAAGTCCTAAGCGTTCTAATATTGATTAATGTCCAAGCAAAATCAGACATTAATCTAGGTAGTCAAGGAATGGTCATCACAAATCAAGTGGTGGCTATCCAATCATGTTTTCATGCAAGCAAAACTTATGCAGCTTTATAAAGCAGGCCATTGGGTTGTATTTATAAAAACTAGGACAGAAACATGCATCAAAGGATGGGATTGAACTTGCCGTCTTCGAAGCCTTCGGGGAAGTCCTGTCTTTCGGGCTCGGGGTCGCGGAACTGATCCTCGTTCTCCTGCTCACAGTACTGCTCGTTGACGGGCTCTCCTTCGTTCACTCCGCGGTCTACAGCACACATAACAAGCATCCAATCAAAACAAGTTCTAACGTTGAGCTCGAATCAGAATCACATAAAATATGGAGATAGAAGTGGCATTTTTTAGTGTCTCCCTAATGGCATGGCCAAGATTTGGTTATGAGTGGCGTGGTAAAAGTTTCGGGTTAATTAGAGCTCGTTTGGTACATAAAATGATAGGTTTTATAAAGGTTCGTGGGTTGGTTAAGGGGCCAGGGACCTGGTTGTGAATAATCTGGAGTAGACAGGGGTCTGCTTGTAATTTTTGGAAGCTTTTGGGTTATCTTGGAGAGATCAGGGGTCTATTTGAAATTAAGTTTATACTGGAAGAGGGTTTATTTGCAAATATATTAGGGGCGGGGGTGTTTCTGCAAAAGGGCAAAAAGGGTGGAGGGTTTCTTTCAAAAATAAAGGAAAGGGGAGGGGCTTTTGGGCTAAATGCCCTTTCCTTCCCCTTCCTCCATCCCGCAGAACAGGGGAGGCGCTCCCAGGGCGCCGGCGGCGGCCTTCGCCGGCGGCCCCGGTCATGGCGGCGGCCCGGGTCAGGGGAAAAGGAAGGTGGGCCCATGGGAGGTCGAATCCCCTCCTTAATTCGAATGGAGGAGGTCCGTGGAGGTGGCGCCACGGTGGCGGGCGGCGGCGGGCGTGGGGACGGCGCCACGAAGCTCGTCGGCGGCCCGGACTTGGGGAAAAGGAGAAGGGAGTCCCGAGGGCTCTTAATGCCTACCTCGGTTCAGGCTGTGGTGGAGTGGGAAGGTCTGGCCACGCGGACCGGCGGCGACGGGCGGAAAGGGGTGTGGCGGCGGCGCTGTGTAGCTTGGGAGAGGGCTGGAGGCGGCGGTGTTGCTTGTGGGAGGCGGGGAGCTTCGCGGGGGCCCCCTTTTATAGAGCAAGCGAGGCGGTGGAGGGTGGCGTGCGCCGGTGAGGAGGCCGGCGAGCGGCGCGGGGCGCTTTAATGGCGCCCGGCGTCGCGACGCGGCGGCGGCGCGGGCGGCGAGGCCGGGGCGAAAAGACGGCTCGGGCAGCGGCGCGGTGTGCGTGCACGTGGAGGGCCCCAGGGGTGCTATGCTTGTCGTGGGGCGGCGGCACTGGGCGGCCGGCGGCGAGGGCGGTTGCTGCGCTCGCGGGCGGCGCTGGGCGGGGCGGCGACCGTGTGCGCGAATCAGCGGCTTGCGCGGCGAGCGGCGCGGCACGCGAGCTAGGGAGGCGGGTGTGGGGTCGGCCGGGCGCGGGCGCGCACAAGCGTGGCCAGGCGGCCACGGCACGGCGCGGGGAGCCCGTGTCGTGGTAGCTCGGTGCGCCGTGGCGCGGTGCGTGCGCGTGCTTGCGCGGGTGCGCACGCGTGGGCGTGCGTGGGAAGTGGCGGCGTCGCGGGCAGGGGCGGTGCGCAGGCTGGGAGCGCGCGCGGGCTGGCGGTCGCGGAGCGTGACCGGCGCGCGCGGGTGCGCGCGGGCCGAGCCGTGCGGAGCGGGGCAAGGGGCCGGGGCGGTGGTCTGGGCGCGCTTAGGGAGGAGAGGGGAGGTGCGCGCACCGGAAGCGGCTCGGGGCAGGCTCGCGCGTCGGGGAAGGAAGGGAGGAAGGAGAGAAGGAAGAGAAAAAGAAAAGGGTGAAGGAAAAAGGAAAATAGGAGGAAGAAATAAAGAAAAAGAAAATGGGGAGAAAAGGGAGAGAGAGAAAGGAAAAAAAAGGGGGAGGGGCGGTGCGCGCCAGCGGCGACCGCGGCCGCGGTCGGCCACTCGCGGCGTGCGGGCCGCGGGAGGTGGGGCACGCGGTCGGAGGGGAAGAGGGAAAAGGAGAGGGGGAAAAGGAGGGGGCGGGATTCGCGGCGGCCGGTCACGACGCGTCGCGTTGGATGGGAAGGAGATGGGACGTGGAATGAAGTCGGGTGTCGGGTTGTTCAGGGGAGGTTCTGGGGATTAGGGTTCAGGGTTTAAGGGAAGTCGAGCTCAACGAAAAACAACTTATCGCATGATTTGTTTAGTGAATTTTCAGGATGTTACAAACCTACCCCACTTAAAATGAATCTCGTCCTCGAGATTCGGCTGGTTCCTAAACAGGTGGGGAAACTCTTTCTTCAGAGCGTCTTCTCGTTCCCACGTCGCTTCTTCTACTCCGTGTCTGCTCCACTGGACTCTGCATATCCGTACTTCAGAGTTTCTGGTCCTTCTGGTGACCGTGTTGAGAATCTTGACCGGGTACTTCTTGATATCGTAGATCTGGCTGTAGATCTATCGTTTCTACTGGCACATGTTCCGCTTCGGGTACTCTCAGACATCTTCTTAGCTGCGAAACGTGGAATACTGGATGTATGTCTGACATTTCTTCTGGTAATTCCAATCGGTAAGCTACTGCTCCAACCTTCTTCAGAACTCGGTATGGTCCAATGTACCGAGGGGCCAACTTTCCTTGTACCTGAAATCTTCGGGTTCCTCGAATGGGTGATACCTTGAGATACACGAAATCCCCTGGACTGAAACTTATTTCCCGCCTTTTCTTGTCAGCGTAACTCTTCTGCCGAGACTGGGCTGCTTTCAGCTTTTCTCTAATCTCGGCAACTCTTTCTTCTGCTTCCTTTATGAGTGCGGGGCCGACTAGGGCACGTTCTCCAACTTCTGACCACATTAGAGGGGTTCTGCATTTTCTTCCGTAGAGAGCTTCAAAAGGTGACATGCCCAAGCTTGCTTGGTACCCGTTGTTGTACGAGAACTCAGCATAGGGTAGACTCTGCTCCCAATCTTTGCCATAAGTGAGGACACACGCCCTCAGCATATCTTCCATAATCTGATTCACCCTTTCTGTCTGGCCATCTGTCTGCGGGTGATAAGCGGAGCTAAAGTCTAGCTTGGTGCCCATAGCTTTATGCAAACTTTTCCAAAATCTAGAGGTGAACTGGGTCCCTCTATCTGAGACGATTCGACTAGGCACACCATGCAACTTTACTATATTTTCCACATAGAGCTTGGCTAGCTTCTCTCCGCCGTAGTTGGTCCGTACGGGTATGAAGTGAGCCGCTTTAGTGAGTCGGTCCACTATTACCCATATGGAATCGTGTCCTTTCTGGGTTCGGGGCAGTCCTACCACAAAATCCATCCCTATTTCATCCCATTTCCAAACTGGAATGGGTAGGGGCTGCAACAATCCTGCCGGCTTCTGGTGTTCAGCTTTGATTCTCTGGCAAGTATCGCAATGGGCGACAAATCGTGCAATATCTGCCTTCATCCCATTCCACCAATATTTCTGTTTTAAGTCCATATACATCTTGGTGGATCCTGGGTGAATAGAGTAGGCTGAGTTGTGGGCTTCATCCATGATTATTTGCCTGAAATCTCCCTTCTGGGGCACACAAATTCTATCTTTGTACCACAATGTTCCCCTATTATCCACTCTAAAGTCTGGTGCCTTATTTTCTCCGGTTTGCTTCCGGATTTCCATCAGTCCTTTGTCCGCTCTCTGGGCCTTCCTGATTCGTTCTTCTAGAGTGGATTGAATGTTCAGCACTTGGCTGGAACCTCGAGGGACAATGTGCACATTTAATCGTGCCATTTCCTCTCGTAAATGGTCATTCTTGGGCCCGTAGGATTTCCGACTTAGGGCATCGGCTACTACATTGGCTTTACCTGGGTGATAATGAATTTCCAAATTATAATCTTTGACTAATTCCAGCCATCTTCTCTGCCTCAGGTTTAGGTCTGGTTGGGTGAAGATATACTTCAGACTTTTATGATCGGTAAAGATTTCGCACTTATTTCCAATCAAATAGTGCCTCCAGATCTTAAGTGCGTGCACTACGGCCGCAAGCTCCAAATCATGAGTCGGGTAATTTTGCTCATGAGTCCTGAGCTGACGGGAAGCATATGCAACGACTTTCCCATCTTGCATCAGCACACAACCCAATCCTTGTCGGGACGCATCACAATAGATGACAAAATCCCGATGAATATCCGGCAGGGTTAGCACTGGGGCTGTCGTCAACTTTCGCTTCAATTCCTGGAAACTTCTTTCACACGACTCCGTCCAGATGAACTTCTTTTCTTTCTTGAGCAGCTCTGTCATGGGCCGGGCTATCTTAGAAAACCCCTCAATGAATCTCCGATAATACCCAGCTAATCCGAGAAAACTCCTGATCTCACTGACATTGGTTGGTTGCTGCCAGTTGGAGACTGCTTCGACCTTCTCGGGATCCACTGCTACTCCTTCTGCGGTCAGAATGTGACCAAGGAAAGCTACTTTCTCCAGCCAGAACTCACACTTGCTAAATTTGGCGTATAGCCTATGCACTCTCAATTTTTTCCAGAACTACCCTCAGGTGTTGCTCGTGCTCCTGAATACTCTTCGAGTAAATAAGTATGTCGTCAATGAAGACTACGACAAACTTATCTAACTCGTCCATAAACACTTTGTTCATGAGGTTCATGAAATATGCAGGTGCATTTGTCAGTCCAAAAGACATCACCGTAAACTCAAACTGACCATACCGGGTGACAAAAGCTGTTTTCGGGATGTCGCTCTCCCTGATCTTGAGCTGAAAATAACCGGACCTCAGGTCAATCTTGGAGAAGTACCTGGCTCCTTTTAACTGGTCAAAAAGGTCATCGATTCTGGGTAGGGGATACTTGTTTTTGATAGTGACTTCGTTTAGTGCCCGGTAGTCTACACATAACCTCATACTTCCGTCCTTCTTTTTAACAAATAGAACCGGGGCTCCCCAAGGTGACGAACTTGGCCTGATGAAGCCAATCCGTTGTAACTCTTCTAGTTGTTTCTTTAACTCTGCCAACTCAGAGGCTGCCATCCTATAGGGTCTCTTGGCTATGGGGGCGGTTCCAGGAACAAGATCAATGATAAATTCTATGTCCCTATCTGGTGGCATACCGGGAAGTTCTTCAGGAAAGACATCAGGGTACTCACTCACTACTGGGACTTCTTCCAAGGACTTGGCTTCCATGCTAAACACCATCGGGTTTGCTCCACTTTCCCGGGTGTGACAGGTCACTCGGACTCCCTCTGGGTTTGTTAGGTGGACTACCTTGTCCGTACAACCTATGAGGCCATTGTGTTTGCTCAGCCAGTCCATTCCGAGGATCACATCTATCCCTTCTGACTTAAGTACTACTAAGTCTGCTAAAAACTCTACCCCACTTAAATTGATCCTTACCCGTAGACAACCCAGTTGACACCTGATGTCTCCTCCGGGCGTCCGGGTTAATAGGGGTGTTTTTAGTAGTACTGTAGGTATTTTATGTTTCTCCACAAAACTTGAGGATATGAATGAGTGTGATGCTCCAGAATCGAACAGTACTGTTGCAAGAGTTGAGCTAACTAGGTACTCACCGAGTACAACGCCCTGGGCTCCTTGAGCTTCCTGTGCGTCGATGTGGTTGACGCGGGCTCGTCCAAAAGACTGCTGGGGTTGCCTCTGCTGGTTGTTGTTGTTGTTGCTGTTGCCACGGAGGGGCACTCGGTTGGCACCGGTCAGCACTGGCTTGGGTCCGTTTACTGTGTTGGAGAAGGCTGAAGTAGCTGGCCTGTTCTTGGCATAAGGGCAGTCGGCGATGAAATGCCCTGTCTCTCGGCAGTTGAAACAGGCCCTGACATTGCTGTTGTTGTTGGTGACTTGGCTCGCATTACTCTGTGGGGCCCTCATGGTGTTCTGGCTTCTGAGCTGTGTGTTAGGGGCCCGTGGTCCTGTTGCTTGCGACTGAGTTCTGTACTGCATTGGGGCTTGGGACCTTGGTGCATTGTAACTGAAGCTTCGGGCCTTCTGGGAACGATCCTGCTGGCGGGCCTTACTCTCCAGGAACTTGCGCTTGTTATCCTTTCTTTCATCACTCTTGGCCTTCTCAGTGAGGATTGCCTTGTTCATCAGGGTGTTGAAGTCAGGATAGATCTGAGGGGTGAGCAGGGTCCTGAGTTCTGGATTTAGTCCCTTCTTGAACATATCCTGCTTCTTCTCATCGTCGTTCACCTCTTCTGGTGCATAGCGAGCCAATTCCATAAACTGGTGTGTATACTCCTCTACCGTCATATTCCCCTGCTGAAGTGCGCGGAATTCATCTGCCTTGCGCTTCATGGTAGCTGAGGGGATGTGATAGCGGCGGAACTCTCTCACGAATTCATTCCAGGTGATGGTGGAGGCATCTCTGGCGGCAGCGCAGTAATTCTCCCACCAGGCTAAGGCAGTCCCGGTGAGTTGATGTGCTGCCAGAAGAACTTTATCACGATCCTGGCACCCAAACGGCTCGAGCTTCCTCTGGATCACGCGGAGCCAGTCATCTGCGTCCAAGGGGTTGCCGGATCCGGCAAAAGTAGGTGGCTTAGCCCTCAGAAAAGCTGTAAGCTTGTCGTTGAAAGTCTGCTCTCGTGGCTGCCTGTTCATTAGAGCATTGGCCAGTGTCTCCAGTATGAGAGTCTGGTTATGGATCACTTGTGCCAGGTCCACGAAGGGTGGTGGTGGTGGTAGCTGTGCATCCTGATTTTCTCCTCTGCCCTGACTCACTTCTTGTTCTCCCTGAGGATGGTTTTGCCCGTTAAGGCGAACTCCTGCATCAGCGGCTGCAGGGTCCCTGACACGGGAGGCCCTTGTGACGCTTCGGGAAACCATCTGCAGATAGGGTAGGGTTTTGTGAGATTGAGATTAGGTGATGTTTAAGTTGTTTAATTCGTATTTTTGAAAAGGCAGAATTAACCTTCCGCCGAAAGGCACACACACAACAAGCACACGACAAGGCAAACAAGCAACCTTCAAATAAAGCGAGGCGGGAAACAACACGGAACAAGACTAGAACGCGTACTACACGTCCGGGTACAGGTTCAAACTAGGAATACAACTTAAACTGGAAGGGCTAGAAGGGTACAACAACAGGGTAGGGTTGGACACTCTACTCGCGGGGCGAGTCAACTTCTGGGGTGGTACGTGCTTCCGGGGAAACAAGCGGCTCGTCGTCCTCCGGGTTCCCGTTCTCTTGGGGCTGAGCAGCAACTTCTCTTTCTCTGACAGCAGTAGACCCTTCGGGGTTCTCGGGTGGAGCTCGAGGGCTTCCGAAGAGCGTTCCCCATCCTATGACGGGTGTCCCAAGTAGAACATGGTCTTCTCCGATGGCCGGAACTGGGGTCCCACTCCTGGTCCATTCTTGCATGCGCCGGTCTCGGACCTGTCTGAGGCTCTCCTGTGCCACTGCTTCACTGCTGATCGCGGCTGCGGCTCTTGCCTCGGCTTGGGCTGCTCGGACCTGTTGGAGCCTCACCGCGAGTTCAGCTTGCTCGGCACGATTAGTCTGCTCCCTCAGCAGGTGGGCCTGCTCATCGAAGAGTTGGTCCAAAGCGGCCAGATAGTTAGCCACTTGGTACAAAGGGTCTACTTCATGGCGGCGCCGTTCCAGGCTTCTCATGCGGGCTTCCCAAACAGGGGTCCTGATGGCCGGCGGAAAGAACCTCATTGGCGTGGGTGCTAGGTGTTCTTCGAAAATCCGGCATAGGTACCGAAGTGCCTTTCTGACAGCCAAGGGATAGGTGTCTTGGTGCCTGAATCCCGTAGCGGTCACTCACCACGACTGGATGTTGGGGTGGCGCTCACTTCTGGCGATGACAATGATCACCCTGCAGCGGAGAGTGCCATGATGCTCGTACTCTCTGCTGTAGTACCTTGGGCGTTCAGTAACGCCAAGGCTTTCCAGGGCGTTGATCAACAGGCTGGGGAAGCCAGGTGCAGCTTGGCAGTCGCCCTGGGTCCATCCTTCCTCAGCCATCTGAAAATAAAGATAGAGTGAAAAACTTGCACAAATGTTTGCGGTACACAAAGGGGTAGATGGTTTTTATTTATGGCAACACGATGGGGTACAACTTCATGGGTACATGATTATTAGAACAAGGGTTCTAGCTTAGAGACTACTCCTATCATGGGGATTCTTCCTCAATTCTAAAGGAGCGCTTCTTCAGTGGGAGGTGCTGATCCATCACATCATCCTCGGTCTGAGTTCCTTTATCCCAGTGGGTTTCTTCGGGTTCTTCTTCTTCAGTCTGAGTGCCAACGTCCCAATGGGTTTCCATGGGTTCTTCCTCTTCTTCGTCTTCCTCTATCCATCCACCTATTCCCCAGCGAGCTTCGTACCTCCGCATCTGAGTTTGGAGAGTGGCTAGCGAGTTCTCGGCACGTGCGGCCCTTGTCCGCTGCTCCTCCAATTCTGCCTCTTTTTCATCCATTTGGACTTGGAGAGCAGCCAGGGAATACTCGGCGTGGAAAGTCCTCGACCGTTGTTCCTCCATTTCCTGGGTTGCTTTTTCTGCTCTGTGGACCTGCTGTTTCAGTTGTGCTGCTTGCTCGCGATAGAGCTCATCCAGGCCGGTGAGATAGATGGATAGGTGAGAGACCGTGTCTTCTAGGTCTTCTTCTTCTCTTCCAAGTCCTCTCATCCTGGCAATCCATGTGCGTCCTCTTCCTTCAGTCGGCGGGAAAAATCCCATAGGAGTCCGCTGGAGGTGATGCCTGTAGATCACACGCAGACGTCGTAGGGCTTTGCAGGCGGCTTTCCGATAGGTATCCGGGAAACGGAATCCAGTGGTGGAGATGAACCAAGGGTCCACATCAGGGTAGCGGGTGCTTCTTGCTATGAAGATCATCAGGTCACACCGAAGAGTGCCCTTGGAGTCGTACTCCCGGTAAAGAAACTCTGGCGGATCCACAACTCCAATGCGTTCCAGGCTGAGTATCAACAACTTTGGAAGGCCGGGCTCTGCGAAACAGATTCCGCCGATCCATCCATTGTCAGCCATCTGGAACAGGGCAAGAACCAAAGATAAGTGTTTGTGTGAGGAAAAGATTAAGGATAAGAAAGTCCTAAGGTGAAAGGTCCTGAAAACGGGTTTCGCTCCTAGGGTCACGTCCTACGGCCAACCTACGGCTCTGATACCACCTGAAGCGTCCCCTCATAAGAGAAGACTTAAATGTGATACAAAACATCAGTCCCAGGAGGCTGATGCCACATTTATTACATCAGATGGTTCAAAACCTTACAAACCTTGGCGGACACTCGATACAGATGATAATAATAATTAACCAAGCTACGACATAACACCAGACCGCGAACCACATAGGGTCTACTACGGGCTCAGAGTACTGCGACAGCGGAGGCATCTCAACAGGGCCGGTTCCACAGGCAAGGTTGGGTGTAGAACGATAACCCTACTCGGCGTCGTCTGGTACGAAGTCCGGGTCTTCTTCTGTAAAAAGTAAGAGTGGGGTGAGTACAAACGTACTCAGCAAGTCCAACCACACCCACGGAGGGGGTTATAACAGAATAATATGCATAGGTAAATCAAGGATAAGGTTACGGTTTAATTTGCAGAAAAACGACATTTTATGCAGGGGTTTATTTTACGAAAAACCTTTTAGAAATCAATTTTTGCAGTAACACAGAGTTCAGGTTTTAAAACTGCTACCGGACTCCCCGTCCGTCGTAGCACACGGCACAACAGCCGGAACCAATTCCAAAACAACTCACATCAGCCCATCCCAAAGAAACACTAGTTATGTGACCACACCATAACTCGCCCAATACCGTGGGCCCGGACTATTCGAATAGATTCTTAACTCTGCAGAGGTGTGCAACTTTACCCACAAGTAGGATACCACAACTCGAACACCGTCGTGTTGGTGTAGATCCCAACATAGCCATTACCCACCATAGCTAAGCCTGACTAGCCATCATGGGATGCACCAAGGGGTCATTGACCGTTCACTTAGGTATAACCGGGCATAAGTCACTCGGGCTTATCCCTTTTCCTTAGTTACCCGTTGCTCTCAGCTCTCCTGATGGCTACCACACCAACTAGTGGGATTTATGCTACGCCGTTGCCCATTCAACGGTCGAGTGGTTTGCACGATAACGGAGTTAGGTGAGATGACACACCAACTCGGTCCTTAGACACGACAAGATGGATATCTCCCTTCTTTGCCCTGCCACACAGGCATAAGCACACCAATCGGCAATTCACACAGAAATGCCGTCCATCCCGTCCATACTCATCTTTCGAAAATCCACATTTTATCCCTTCCCACACACACACATTTCCTTTATAAAATAAGTCGTATTACGAGTAAAGTCCTAAGCGTTCTAATATTGATTAATGTCCAAGCAAAATCAGACATTAATCTAGGTAGTCAAGGAATGGTCATCACAAATCAAGGGGTGGCTATCCAATCATGTTTTCATGCAAGCAAAACTTATGCAGCTTTATAAAGCAGGCCATTGGGTTGTATTTATAAAAACTAGGACAGAAACATGCATCAAAGGATGGGATTGAACTTGCCGTCTTCGAAGCCTTCGGGGAAGTCCTGTCTTTCGGGCTCGGGGTCGCGGAACTGATCCTCGTTCTCCTGCTCACAGTACTGCTCGTTGACGGGCTCTCCTTCGTTCACTCCGCGGTCTACAGCACACATAACAAGCATCCAATCAAAACAAGTTCTAACGTTGAGCTCGAATCGGAATCACATAAAATATGGAGATAGAAGTGGCATTTTTGAGTGTCTCCCTAATGGCATGGCCAAGATTTGGTTATGAGTGGCGTGGTAAAAGTTTCGGGTTAATTAGAGCTCGTTTGGTACATAAAATGATAGGTTTTATAAAGGTTCGTGGGTTGGTTAAGGGGCCAGGGACCTGGTTGTGAATAATCTGGAGTAGACAGGGGTCTGCTTGTAATTTTTGGAAGCTTTTGGGTTATCTTGGAGAGATCAGGGGTCTATTTGAAATTAAGTTTATACTGGAAGAGGGTTTATTTGCAAATATATTAGGGGCGGGGGTGTTTCTGCAAAAGGGCAAAAAGGGTGGAGGGTTTCTTTCAAAAATAAAGGAAAGGGGAGGGGCTTTTGGGCTAAATGCCCTTTCCTTCCCCTTCCTCCATCCCGCAGAACAGGGGAGGCGCTCCCAGGGCGCCGGCGGCGGCCTTCGCCGGCGGCCCCGGTCATGGCGGCGGCCCGGGTCAGGGGAAAAGGAAGGTGGGCCCATGGGAGGTCGAATCCCCTCCTTAATTCGAATGGAGGAGGTCCGTGGAGGTGGCGCCACGGTGGCGGGCGGCGGCGGGCGTGGGGACGGCGCCACGAAGCTCGTCGGCGGCCCGGACTTGGGGAAAAGGAGAAGGGAGTCCCGAGGGCTCTTAATGCCTACCTCGGTTCAGGCTGTGGTGGAGTGGGAAGGTCTGGCCACGCGGACCGGCGGCGACGGGCGGAAAGGGGTGTGGCGGCGGCGCTGTGTAGCTTGGGAGAGGGCTGGAGGCGGCGGTGTTGCTTGTGGGAGGCGGGGAGCTTCGCGGGGGCCCCCTTTTATAGAGCAAGCGAGGCGGTGGAGGGTGGCGTGCGCCGGTGAGGAGGCCGGCGAGCGGCGCGGGGCGCTTTAATGGCGCCCGGCGTCGCGACGCGGCGGCGGCGCGGGCGGCGAGGCCGGGGCGAAAAGACGGCTCGGGCAGCGGCGCGGTGTGCGTGCACGTGGAGGGCCCCAGGGGTGCTATGCTTGTCGTGGGGCGGCGGCACTGGGCGGCCGGCGGCGAGGGCGGTTGCTGCGCTCGCGGGCGGCGCTGGGCGGGGCGGCGACCGTGTGCGCGAATCAGCGGCTTGCGCGGCGAGCGGCGCGGCACGCGAGCTAGGGAGGCGGGTGTGGGGTCGGCCGGGCGCGGGCGCGCACAAGCGTGGCCAGGCGGCCACGGCACGGCGCGGGGAGCCCGTGTCGTGGTAGCTCGGTGCGCCGTGGCGCGGTGCGTGCGCGTGCTTGCGCGGGTGCGCACGCGTGGGCGTGCGTGGGAAGTGGCGGCGTCGCGGGCAGGGGCGGTGCGCAGGCTGGGAGCGCGCGCGGGCTGGCGGTCGCGGAGCGTGACCGGCGCGCGCGGGTGCGCGCGGGCCGAGCCGTGCGGAGTGGGGCAAGGGGCCGGGGCGGTGGTCTGGGCGCGCTTAGGGAGGAGAGGGGAGGTGCGCGCACCGGAAGCGGCTCGGGGCAGGCTCGCGCGTCGGGGAAGGAAGGGAGGAAGGAGAGAAGGAAGAGAAAAAGAAAAGGGTGAAGGAAAAAGGAAAATAGGAGGAAGAAATAAAGAAAAAGAAAATGGGGAGAAAAGGGAGAGAGAGAAAGGAAAAAAAGGGGGAGGGGCGGTGCGCGCCAGCCGCGACTGCGGCCGCGGTCGGCCACTCGCGGCGTGCGGGCCGCGGGAGGTGGGGCACGCGGTCGGAGGGGAAGAGGGAAAAGGAGAGGGGGAAAAGGAGGGGGCGGGATTCGCGGCGGCCGGTCACGACGCGTCGCGTTGGATGGGAAGGAGATGGGACGTGGAATGAAGTCGGGTGTCGGGTTGTTCAGGGGAGGTTCTGGGGATTAGGGTTCAGGGTTTAAGGGAAGTCGAGCTCAACGAAAAACAACTTATCGCATGATTTGTTTAGTGAATTTTCAGGATGTTACAGGAATTTTTCACAACGAACGCACACGATCCACCTTATAGGACCCTAAACTGATGTTTTAGTGTGTTTCGTACTATTTGGGTGCATTTGAGACCGTTTGGTTGCCTTACGGAACTTGGTGCAAAACGGGCCGAACTAGTGCAAAAGTTCGTGCCACGAAGTCGCGTCGGAATTTTTCGCAACGAATGCATCCGATCCACCCCATTGGACCCTAAACTGACGTTTTGGTGCATTTTGTACTATTTGGGTGCATTTGGGACAGTCTGGTTGCCTTACGAAACTCGGTGCAAATCGGGATGAACTAGTGCAAAAGTTCGTGCCACGAAGTCACGTTAGAATTTTTCAGAGCGAACACACCCGATCCAGCCCATTAGACCCTTAACTGACGTTTTGGTGTGTTTCATACTATTTGGGTGCATTTGGGACTGTTTGGTTGCCTTACGAAACTCGGTGCAAAGCGGGCCGAACTAGTGCAAAAGTTCGTGCCACGAAGTCGAGTCGAAATTTTTCACAACGAACACACCCGTTCCACCCCATTAGACCCTAAACTGATGTTTTGGTGCGTTTCGTACTATTTGGGTGCATTTGGGACCGTTCGGTTGCCTTACGGAACTCGGTTCAAAACGGGCCGAACTAGTGCAAAAGTTCGTGCCACGAAGTCGCTTCGGAATTTTTCACAGCGAACGCACACGATCCACCTTATAGGACCCTAAACTGATGTTTTAGTGCGTTCCATACTATTTGGGTGCATTTGAGACCGTTTGGTTGCCTTACGGAACTTGGTGCAAAACGGGCCGAACTAGTGCAAAAGTTCGTTCCACGAAGTCGCATCGGAATTTTTCACGACGAAGTCATCCGATCCACGCCATTGGACCCTAAACTGATGTTTTTGTGCATTTATTACTATTTGGGTACATTAGGGACCGTTTGGTTGCCTTACGAAACTCGGTGCAAAACGGGCCGAACTAGTGCAAAAGTTCATGCCAAGAAGTCGCGTCGAAAATTTTCACAACGAACACACCCGTTCCACCCCATTAAACCCTAAACTGATGTTCTGGTGCGTTTCGTACTATTTGGGAGCATTTGGGACCGTTCGGTTGCCTTACGGAACTCGGTGCAAAACGGGCCGAACTAGCGCAAAAGTTTTTTTTCGCAATGAACGCACACGACCCACCTTATAGGGCCCCAAACTGATATTTTAGTGTGTTCCATACTATTTGGGTGCATTTGAGACCTTTTAGTTGCCTTGCGGAATTTGGTGCAAAACGGGCCGAACTAGTGCAAAAGTTCGTGCCACGAAGTCGCATCAGAATTTTTCGCAACGAAGGCACCCAATCCAACCCATTGGACCCTAAACTGACATTTTAGTGCATTTCTTACTATTTGGTTGCATTAGGGACTATTTGGTTGCCTTACGAAACTCGGTGCAAAACAGGCCGAACTTGTGCAAAAGTTCGTGCCACGAAGTCGCGTGAGAATTTTTCCCAACGAACGCACACGATCCACCTTATAGGACCCTAAACTGATGTTTTAGTGTGTTCCGTACTATTTGGGTGCATTTGAGACTGTTTGGTTGCCTTACGGAACTAGGTGCAAAACGGGCCGAACTAGTGCAAAAGTGCGTGCCACGAAGTCGCATCGGAATTTTTCGCAACGAACGCACACGATCCACCCCATTGGACCCTAAACTAACATTTTGATGTGTTTCGTATTATTTGGGTGCATTTGGGACCGTTCGGTTGCCTTACGTAACACTGTGCAAAATTAGCCGAAATAGTGCAAAAGTTCGTGCCACGAAGTCACGTCGGATTTTTTCGGAACGAACGCACCCTATCCACCCCATTGGACCCTAAACTGTCGTTTTCATGCGTTTCATACTAGGGACCGTTTGGTTGCCTTACGAAACTCGGTTCAAAGCGGGCCGAACTAGTGCAAAAGTTCGTGCCACGAAGTCGCGTCGGAATTTTTTCACAACGAACCCACCCGATCCACCCCATTGGACCCTAAACTGACGTTTTGCTGCGTTTCGTACTATTTGGGTGCATTTGGGACCGTTCGGTTGCCTTACGTAAC
Organism: Panicum virgatum; assembly: GCF_016808335.1. NCBI lineage: Eukaryota > Viridiplantae > Streptophyta > Magnoliopsida > Poales > Poaceae > Panicum > Panicum virgatum. Next base: position 44,055 of record NW_024376413.1, read on the forward strand.
AGTGTGCAAAATAGGCCGAACTAGTGCAAAAGTTCGTGCCACGAAGTCGCGTCGGAATTTTTTCACAACGAACCCACCCGATCCACACCATTGGACCCTAAACTGACGTTTTGGTGCGTTTCGTATTATTTGGGTGCATTTCGGACCGTTCGGTTGCCTTACGTAACACTGTGCAAAATTAGCCGAACTAGTGCAAAAGTTCGTGCCACGAAGTCACGTCGGAATTTTTCGGAACGAACGCACCCGATCCACCACATTGGACCCTAAACTGTTGTTTTCGTGTGTTTAATACTAGGGACCGTTTGGTTGCCTTACGAAACTCGGTTCAAAGCGGGCCGAACTAGTTCAAAAGTTCGTGCCACGAAGTCGCGTCGGAATTTTTCGCAACGAACACACCCGATCCACCCCATTGGACCCTAAACTAATGTTTTGGTGCATTTTGTACTTCCTGGGTGCATTTGGGACCGTTCGTCTGCCTTACGGAACTCGGTGCAAAACGGGCCGAACTAGTGCAAAAGTTCGTGCCACGAAGACGCGTCAGAATTTTTCGCAACGAACGCACACGATCCACCTTATAGGACCCTAAACTGATGTTTTAGTGCGTTCCGTACTATTTGGGTGCATTTGAGACCGTTTGGTTGCCTTACGGAACTTGGTGCAAAACGGGCCGAACTAGTGCAAAAGTTCGTTCCACAAAGTCGCATCGGAATTTTTCGCAACGAAGTCATCCGATCCACCCCATTGGACCCTAAACTGATGTTTTTGTGCATTTATTACTATTTGGGTACATTAGGGACCGTTTGGTTGCCTTACGAAACTCGGTGCAAAACGGGCCGAACTAGTGCAAAAGTTCATGCCACGAAGTCGCGTCGGAATTTTCGCAACGAATGCATCCGATCCACCCCATTGGACCCTAAACTGACGTTTTGGTGGGTTATGTACTATTTGGGTGCATTTGGGACCGTTTAGTTGCCTTACGAAACTCGGTGCAAAGCGGGACGAACTAGTGCAAAAGTTCGTGCCACGAAGTCACGTTAGAATTTTTCAGAGCGAACACACCCGATCCAGCCCATTAAACCCTTAACTGATGTTTTGGTGCGTTTCATACTATTTGGGTGCATTTGGGACCGTTTGGTTGCCCTACGAAACTCGGTGCAAAGCGGGCCAAACTAGTGCATAAGTTCGTGCCACGAAGTCGCGTCGAAATTTTTCACAACGAACACACCCGTTCCACCCCATTAGACCCTAAACTGATGTTTTGGTGCGTTTTCGTACTATTTGGGTGCATTTGGGACCGTTCGGTTGCCTTACGGAACTCGGTTCAAAACGGGCCGAACTAGTGCAAAAGTTTGTGCCACGAAGTCGCTTCGGAATTTTTCACAACGAACGCACACGATCCACCTTATAGGACCCTAAACTGATGTTTTAGTGTGTTTCGTACTATTTGGGTGCATTTGAGACCGTTTGGTTGCCTTACGGAACTTGGTGCAAAACGGGCCGAACTAGTGCAAAAGTTCGTGCCACGAAGTCGCGTCGGAATTTTTCGCAACGAATGCATCCGATCCACCCCATTGGACCCTAAACTGACGTTTTGGTGCATTTTGTACTATTTGGGTGCATTTGGGACAGTCTGGTTGCCTTACGAAACTCGGTGCAAAGCGGGATGAACTAGTGCAAAAGTTCGTGCCACGAAGTCACGTTAGAATTTTTCAGAGCGAACACACCCGATCCAGCCCATTAGACCCTTAACTGACGTTTTGGTGTGTTTCATACTATTTGGGTGCATTTGGGACTGTTTGGTTGCCTTACGAAACTCGGTGCAAAGCGGGCCGAACTAGTGCAAAAGTTCGTGCCACGAAGTCGAGTCGAAATTTTTCACAACGAACACACCCGTTCCACCCCCATTAGACCCTAAACTGATGTTTTGGTGCGTTTCGTACTATTTGGGTGCATTTGGGACCGTTCGGTTGCCTTACGGAACTCGGTTCAAAACGGGCCGAACTAGTGCAAAAGTTCGTGCCACGAAGTCGCTTCGGAATTTTTCACAGCGAACGCACACGATCCACCTTATAGGACCCTAAACTGATGTTTTAGTGCGTTCCATACTATTTGGGTGCATTTGAGACCGTTTGGTTGCCTTACGGAACTTGGTGCAAAACGGGCCGAACTAGTGCAAAAGTTCGTTCCACGAAGTCGCATCGGAATTTTTCGCGACGAAGTCATCCGATCCACGCCATTGGACCCTAAACTGATGTTTTTGTGCATTTATTACTATTTGGGTACATTAGGGACCGTTTGGTTGCCTTACGAAACTCGGTGCAAAACGGGCCGAACTAGTGCAAAAGTTCATGCCAAGAAGTCGCGTCGAAAATTTTCACAACGAACACAACCGTTCCACCCCATTAAACCCTAAACTGATGTTCTGGTGCGTTTCGTACTATTTGGGAGCATTTGGGACCGTTCGGTTGCCTTACGGAACTCGGTGCAAAACGGGCCGAACTAGCGCAAAAGTTTTTTTTTCACAATGAACGCACACGACCCACCTTATAGGGCCCCAAACTGATATTTTAGTGTGTTCCATACTATTTGGGTGCATTTGAGACCTTTTAGTTGCCTTGCGGAATTTGGTGCAAAACGGGCCGAACTAGTGCAAAAGTTCGTGCCACGAAGTCGCATCAGAATTTTTCGCAACGAAGGCACCCAATCCAACCCATTGGACCCTAAACTGACATTTTAGTGCATTTCTTACTATTTGGTTGCATTAGGGACTATTTGGTTGCCTTACGAAACTCGGTGCAAAACAGGCCGAACTTGTGCAAAAGTTCGTGCCACGAAGTCGCGTGAGAATTTTTCCCAACGAACGCACACGATCCACCTTATAGGACCCTAAACTGATGTTTTAGTGTGTTCCGTACTATTTGGGTGCATTTGAGACTGTTTGGTTGCCTTACGGAACTAGGTGCAAAACGGGCCGAACTAGTGCAAAAGTGCGTGCCACGAAGTCGCATCGGAATTTTTCGCAACGAACGCACACGATCCACCCCATTGGACCCTAAACTAACATTTTGATGTGTTTCGTATTATTTGGGTGCATTTGGGACCGTTCGGTTGCCTTACGTAACACTGTGCAAAATTAGCCGAAATAGTGCAAAAGTTCGTGCCACGAAGTCACGTCGGATTTTTTCGGAACGAACGCACCCTATCCACCCCATTGGACCCTAAACTGTCGTTTTCATGCGTTTCATACTAGGGACCGTTTGGTTGCCTTACGAAACTCGGTTCAAAGCGGGCCGAACTAGTGCAAAAGTTCGTGCCACGAAGTCGCGTCGGAATTTTTTCACAACGAACCCACCCGATCCACCCCATTGGACCCTAAACTGACGTTTTGCTGCGTTTCGTACTATTTGGGTGCATTTGGGACCGTTCGGTTGCCTTACGTAACAGTGTGCAAAATAGGCCGAACTAGTGCAAAAGTTCGTGCCACGAAGTCGCGTCGGAATTTTTTCACAACGAACCCACCCGATCCACACCATTGGACCCTAAACTGACGTTTTGGTGCGTTTCGTATTATTTGGGTGCATTTCGGACCGTTCGGTTGCCTTACGTAACACTGTGCAAAATTAGCCGAACTAGTGCAAAAGTTCGTGCCACGAAGTCACGTCGGAATTTTTCGGAACGAACGCACCCGATCCACCACATTGGACCCTAAACTGTTGTTTTCGTGTGTTTAATACTAGGGACCGTTTGGTTGCCTTACGAAACTCGGTTCAAAGCGGGCCGAACTAGTTCAAAAGTTCGTGCCACGAAGTCGCGTCGGAATTTTTCGCAACGAACACACCCGATCCACCCCATTGGACCCTAAACTAATGTTTTGGTGCATTTTGTACTTCCTGGGTGCATTTGGGACCGTTCGTCTGCCTTACGGAACTCGGTGCAAAACGGGCCGAACTAGTGCAAAAGTTCGTGCCACGAAGACGCGTCAGAATTTTTCGCAACGAACGCACACGATCCACCTTATAGGACCCTAAACTGATGTTTTAGTGCGTTCCGTACTATTTGGGTGCATTTGAGACCGTTTGGTTGCCTTACGGAACTTGGTGCAAAACGGGCCGAACTAGTGCAAAAGTTCGTTCCACAAAGTCGCATCGGAATTTTTCGCAACGAAGTCATCCGATCCACCCCATTGGACCCTAAACTGATGTTTTTGTGCATTTATTACTATTTGGGTACATTAGGGACCGTTTGGTTGCCTTACGAAACTCGGTGCAAAACGGGCCGAACTAGTGCAAAAGTTCATGCCACGAAGTCGCGTCGGAATTTTCGCAACGAATGCATCCGATCCACCCCATTGGACCCTAAACTGACGTTTTGGTGGGTTATGTACTATTTGGGTGCATTTGGGACCGTTTAGTTGCCTTACGAAACTCGGTGCAAAGCGGGACGAACTAGTGCAAAAGTTCGTGCCACGAAGTCACGTTAGAATTTTTCAGAGCGAACACACCCGATCCAGCCCATTAAACCCTTAACTGATGTTTTGGTGCGTTTCATACTATTTGGGTGCATTTGGGACCGTTTGGTTGCCCTACGAAACTCGGTGCAAAGCGGGCCAAACTAGTGCATAAGTTCGTGCCACGAAGTCGCGTCGAAATTTTTCACAACGAACACACCCGTTCCACCCCATTAGACCCTAAACTGATGTTTTGGTGCGTTTTCGTACTATTTGGGTGCATTTGGGACCGTTCGGTTGCCTTACGGAACTCGGTTCAAAACGGGCCGAACTAGTGCAAAAGTTTGTGCCACGAAGTCGCTTCGGAATTTTTCACAACGAACGCACACGATCCACCTTATAGGACCCTAAACTGATGTTTTAGTGTGTTTCGTACTATTTGGGTGCATTTGAGACCGTTTGGTTGCCTTACGGAACTTGGTGCAAAACGGGCCGAACTAGTGCAAAAGTTCGTGCCACGAAGTCGCGTCGGAATTTTTCGCAACGAATGCATCCGATCCACCCCATTGGACCCTAAACTGACGTTTTGGTGCATTTTGTACTATTTGGGTGCATTTGGGACAGTCTGGTTGCCTTACGAAACTCGGTGCAAAGCGGGATGAACTAGTGCAAAAGTTCGTGCCACGAAGTCACGTTAGAATTTTTCAGAGCGAACACACCCGATCCAGCCCATTAGACCCTTAACTGACGTTTTGGTGTGTTTCATACTATTTGGGTGCATTTGGGACTGTTTGGTTGCCTTACGAAACTCGGTGCAAAGCGGGCCGAACTAGTGCAAAAGTTCGTGCCACGAAGTCGAGTCGAAATTTTTCACAACGAACACACCCGTTCCACCCCATTAGACCCTAAACTGATGTTTTGGTGCGTTTCGTACTATTTGGGTGCATTTGGGACCGTTCGGTTGCCTTACGGAACTCGGTTCAAAACGGGCCGAACTAGTGCAAAAGTTCGTGCCACGAAGTCGCTTCGGAATTTTTCACAGCGAACGCACACGATCCACCTTATAGGACCCTAAACTGATGTTTTAGTGCGTTCCATACTATTTGGGTGCATTTGAGACCGTTTGGTTGCCTTACGGAACTTGGTGCAAAACGGGCCGAACTAGTGCAAAAGTTCGTTCCACGAAGTCGCATCGGAATTTTTCGCGACGAAGTCATCCGATCCACGCCATTGGACCCTAAACTGATGTTTTTGTGCATTTATTACTATTTGGGTACATTAGGGACCGTTTGGTTGCCTTACGAAACTCGGTGCAAAACGGGCCGAACTAGTGCAAAAGTTCATGCCAAGAAGTCGCGTCGAAAATTTTCACAACGAACACACCCGTTCCACCCCATTAAACCCTAAACTGATGTTCTGGTGCGTTTCGTACTATTTGGGAGCATTTGGGACCGTTCGGTTGCCTTACGAAACTCGGTGCAAAACGGGCCGAACTAGCGCAAAAGTTTTTTTTTTCGCAATGAACGCACACGACCCACCTTATAGGGCCCCAAACTGATATTTTAGTGTGTTCCATACTATTTGGGTGCATTTGAGACCTTTTGGTTGCCTTGCGGAATTTGGTGCAAAACGGGCCGAACTAGTGCAAAAGTTCGTGCCACGAAGTCGCATCATAATTTTTCGCAACGAAGGCACCCAATCCAACCCATTGGACCCTAAACTGACATTTTAGTGCATTTCTTACTATTTGGTTGCATTAGGGACTATTTGGTTGCCTTACGAAACTCGGTGCAAAACAGGCCGAACTTGTGCAAAAGTTCGTGCCACGAAGTCGCGTGAGAATTTTTCCCAACGAACGCACACGATCCACCTTATAGGACCCTAAACTGATGTTTTAGTGTGTTCCGTACTATTTGGGTGCATTTGAGACTGTTTGGTTGCCTTACGGAACTAGGTGCAAAACGGGCCGAACTAGTGCAAAAGTTCGTGCCACGAAGTCGCGTCGGAATTTTTTCGCAACGAACCCACCCGATCCACACCATTGGACCCTAAACTGACGTTTTGGTGCGTTTCGTATTATTTGGGTGCATTTCGGACCGTTCGGTTGCCTTACGTAACACTGTGCAAAATTAGCCGAACTAGTGCAAAAGTTCGTGCCACGAAGTCACGTCGGAATTTTTCGGAACGAACGCACCCGATCCACCACATTGGACCCTAAACTGTTGTTTTCGTGTGTTTAATACTAGGGACCGTTTGGTTGCCTTACGAAACTCGGTTCAAAGCGGGCCGAACTAGTTCAAAAGTTCGTGCCACGAAGTCGCGTCGGAATTTTTCGCAACGAACACACCCGATCCACCCCATTGGACCCTAAACTAATGTTTTGGTGCATTTTGTACTTCCTGGGTGCATTTGGGACCGTTCGTCTGCCTTACGGAACTCGGTGCAAAACGGGCCGAACTAGTGCAAAAGTTCGTGCCACGAAGACGCGTCAGAATTTTTCGCAACGAACGCACACGATCCACCTTATAGGACCCTAAACTGATGTTTTAGTGCGTTCCGTACTATTTGGGTGCATTTGAGACCGTTTGGTTGCCTTACGGAACTTGGTGCAAAACGGGCCGAACTAGTGCAAAAGTTCGTTCCACAAAGTCGCATCGGAATTTTTCGCAACGAAGTCATCCGATCCACCCCATTGGACCCTAAACTGATGTTTTTGTGCATTCATTACTATTTGGGTACATTAGGGACCGTTTGGTTGCCTTACGAAACTCGGTGCAAAACGGGCCGAACTAGTGCAAAAGTTCATGCCACGAAGTCGCGTCGGAATTTTCGCAACGAATGCATCCGATCCACCCCATTGGACCCTAAACTGACGTTTTGGTGGGTTATGTACTATTTGGGTGCATTTGGGACCGTTTAGTTGCCTTACGAAACTCGGTGCAAAGCGGGACGAACTAGTGCAAAAGTTCGTGCCACGAAGTCACGTTAGAATTTTTCAGAGCGAACACACCCGATCCAGCCCATTAAACCCTTAACTGATGTTTTGGTGCGTTTCATACTATTTGGGTGCATTTGGGACCGTTTGGTTGCCCTACGAAACTCGGTGCAAAGCGGGCCAAACTAGTGCATAAGTTCGTGCCACGAAGTCGCGTCGAAATTTTTCACAACGAACACACCCGTTCCACCCCATTAGACCCTAAACTGATGTTTTGGTGCGTTTTCGTACTATTTGGGTGCATTTGGGACCGTTCGGTTGCCTTACGGAACTCGGTTCAAAACGGGCCGAACTAGTGCAAAAGTTTGTGCCACGAAGTCGCTTCGGAATTTTTCACAACGAACGCACACGATCCACCTTATAGGACCCTAAACTGATGTTTTAGTGTGTTTCGTACTATTTGGGTGCATTTGAGACCGTTTGGTTGCCTTACGGAACTTGGTGCAAAACGGGCCGAACTAGTGCAAAAGTTCGTGCCACGAAGTCGCGTCGGAATTTTTCGCAACGAATGCATCCGATCCACCCCATTGGACCCTAAACTGACGTTTTGGTGCATTTTGTACTATTTGGGTGCATTTGGGACAGTCTGGTTGCCTTACGAAACTCGGTGCAAAGCGGGATGAACTAGTGCAAAAGTTCGTGCCACGAAGTCACGTTAGAATTTTTCAGAGCGAACACACCCGATCCAGCCCATTAGACCCTTAACTGACGTTTTGGTGTGTTTCATACTATTTGGGTGCATTTGGGACTGTTTGGTTGCCTTACGAAACTCGGTGCAAAGCGGGCCGAACTAGTGCAAAAGTTCGTGCCACGAAGTCGAGTCGAAATTTTTCACAACGAACACACCCGTTCCACCCCATTAGACCCTAAACTGATGTTTTGGTGCGTTTCGTACTATTTGGGTGCATTTGGGACCGTTCGGTTGCCTTACGGAACTCGGTTCAAAACGGGCCGAACTAGTGCAAAAGTTCGTGCCACGAAGTCGCTTCGGAATTTTTCACAGCGAACGCACACGATCCACCTTATAGGACCCTAAACTGATGTTTTAGTGCGTTCCATACTATTTGGGTGCATTTGAGACCGTTTGGTTGCCTTACGGAACTTGGTGCAAAACGGGCCGAACTAGTGCAAAAGTTCGTTCCACGAAGTCGCATCGGAATTTTTCGCGACGAAGTCATCCGATCCACGCCATTGGACCCTAAACTGATGTTTTTGTGCATTTATTACTATTTGGGTACATTAGGGACCGTTTGGTTGCCTTACGAAACTCGGTGCAAAACGGGCCGAACTAGTGCAAAAGTTCATGCCAAGAAGTCGCGTCGAAAATTTTCACAACGAACACACCCGTTCCACCCCATTAAACCCTAAACTGATGTTCTGGTGCGTTTCGTACTATTTGGGAGCATTTGGGACCGTTCGGTTGCCTTACGAAACTCGGTGCAAAACGGGCCGAACTAGCGCAAAAGTTTTTTTTTCGCAATGAACGCACACGACCCACCTTATAGGGCCCCAAACTGATATTTTAGTGTGTTCCATACTATTTGGGTGCATTTGAGACCTTTTGGTTGCCTTGCGGAATTTGGTGCAAAACGGGCCGAACTAGTGCAAAAGTTCGTGCCACGAAGTCGCATCAGAATTTTTCGCAACGAAGGCACCCAATCCAACCCATTGGACCCTAAACTGACATTTTAGTGCATTTCTTACTATTTGGTTGCATTAGGGACTATTTGGTTGCCTTACGAAACTCGGTGCAAAACAGGCCGAACTTGTGCAAAAGTTCGTGCCACGAAGTCGCGTGAGAATTTTTCCCAACGAACGCACACGATCCACCTTATAGGACCCTAAACTGATGTTTTAGTGTGTTCCGTACTATTTGGGTGCATTTGAGACTGTTTGGTTGCCTTACAGAACTAGGTGCAAAACGGGCCGAACTAGTGCAAAAGTGCGTGCCACGAAGTCGCATCGGAATTTTTCGCAACGAACGCACACGATCCACCCCATTGGACCCTAAACTAACATTTTGATGCGTTTCGTATTATTTGGGTGCATTTGGGACCGTTCGGTTGCCTTACGCAACACTGTGCAAAATTAGCCGAAATAGTGCAAAAGTTCGTGCCACGAAGTCACGTCGGATTTTTTCGGAACGAACGCACCCTATCCACCCCATTGGACCCTAAACTGTCGTTTTCATGCGTTTCATACTAGGGACCGTTTGGTTGCCTTACGAAACTCGGTTCAAAGCGGGCCGAACTAGTGCAAAAGTTCGTGCCACGAAGTCGCGTCGGAATTTTTTCACAACGAACCCACCCGATCCACCCCATTGGACCCTAAACTGACGTTTTGCTGCGTTTCGTACTATTTGGGTGCATTTGGGACCGTTCGGTTGCCTTACGTAACAGTGTGCAAAATAGGCCGAACTAGTGCAAAAGTTCGTGCCACGAAGTCGCGTCGGAATTTTTTCACAACGAACCCACCCGATCCACACCATTGGACCCTAAACTGACGTTTTGGTGCGTTTCGTATTATTTGGGTGCATTTCGGACCGTTCGGTTGCCTTACGTAACACTGTGCAAAATTAGCCGAACTAGTGCAAAAGTTCGTGCCACGAAGTCACGTCGGAATTTTTCGGAACGAACGCACCCGATCCACCACATTGGACCCTAAACTGTTGTTTTCGTGTGTTTAATACTAGGGACCGTTTGGTTGCCTTACGAAACTCGGTTCAAAGCGGGCCGAACTAGTTCAAAAGTTCGTGCCACGAAGTCGCGTCGGAATTTTTCGCAACGAACACACCCGATCCACCCCATTGGACCCTAAACTAATGTTTTGGTGCATTTTGTACTTCCTGGGTGCATTTGGGACCGTTCGTCTGCCTTACGGAACTCGGTGCAAAACGGGCCGAACTAGTGCAAAAGTTCGTGCCACGAAGACGCGTCAGAATTTTTCGCAACGAACGCACACGATCCACCTTATAGGACCCTAAACTGATGTTTTAGTGCGTTCCGTACTATTTGGGTGCATTTGAGACCGTTTGGTTGCCTTACGGAACTTGGTGCAAAACGGGCCGAACTAGTGCAAAAGTTCGTTCCACGAAGTCGCATCGGAATTTTTCGCAACGAAGTCATCCGATCCACTCCATTGGACCCTAAACTGATGTTTTTGTGCATTTATTACTATTTGGGTACATTAGGGGACCATTTGGTTGCCTTACGAAACTCGGTGCAAAACGGGCCGAACTAGTGCAAAAGTTCATGCCACGAAGTCGCGTCGGAATTTTCGCAACGAATGCATCCGATCCACCCCATTGAACCCTAAACTGACGTTTTGGTGGGTTATGTACTATTTGGGTGCATTTGGGACCGTTTAGTTGCCTTACGAAACTCGGTGCAAAGCGGGACGAACTAGTGCAAAAGTTCGTGCCACGAAGTCACGTTAGAATTTTTCAGAGCGAACACACCCGATCCAGCCCATTAAACCCTTAACTGATGTTTTGGTGCGTTTCATACTATTTGGGTGCATTTGGGACCGTTTGGTTGCCCTACGAAACTCGGTGCAAAGCGGGCCAAACTAGTGCATAAGTTCGTGCCACGAAGTCGCGTCGAAATTTTTCACAACGAACACACCCGTTCCACCCCATTAGACCCTAAACTGATGTTTTGGTGCGTTTTCGTACTATTTGGGTGCATTTGGGACCGTTCGGTTGCCTTACGGAACTCGGTTCAAAACGAGCCGAACTAGTGCAAAAGTTTGTGCCACGAAGTCGCTTCGGAATTTTTCACAACGAACACACACGATCCACCTTATAGGACCCTAAACTGATGTTTTAGTGTGTTTCGTACTATTTGGGTGCATTTGAGACCGTTTGGTTGCCTTACGGAACTTGGTGCAAAACGGGCCGAACTAGTGCAAAAGTTCGTGCCACGAAGTCGCGTCGGAATTTTTCGCAACGAATGCATCCGATCCACCCCATTGGACCCTAAACTGACGTTTTGGTGCATTTTGTACTATTTGGGTGCATTTGGGACAGTCTGGTTGCCTTACGAAACTCGGTGCAAAGCGGGATGAACTAGTGCAAAAGTTCGTGCCACGAAGTCACGTTAGAATTTTTCAGAGCGAACACACCCGATCCAGCCCATTAGACCCTTAACTGACGTTTTGGTGTGTTTCATACTATTTGGGTGCATTTGGGACTGTTTGGTTGCCTTACGAAACTCGGTGCAAAGCGGGCCGAACTAGTGCAAAAGTTCGTGCCACGAAGTCGAGTCGAAATTTTTCACAACGAACACACCCGTTCCACCCCATTAGACCCTAAACTGATGTTTTGGTGCGTTTCGTACTATTTGGGTGCATTTGGGACCGTTCGGTTGCCTTACGGAACTCGGTTCAAAACGGGCCGAACTAGTGCAAAAGTTCGTGCCACGAAGTCGCTTCGGAATTTTTCACAGCGAACGCACACGATCCACCTTATAGGACCCTAAACTGATGTTTTAGTGCGTTCCATACTATTTGGGTGCATTTGAGACCGTTGGTTGCCTTACGGAACTTGGTGCAAAACGGGCCGAACTAGTGCAAAAGTTCGTTCCACGAAGTCGCATCGGAATTTTTCGCGACGAAGTCATCCGATCCACGCCATTGGACCCTAAACTGATGTTTTTGTGCATTTATTACTATTTGGGTACATTAGGGACCGTTTGGTTGCCTTACGAAACTCGTTGCAAAACGGGCCGAACTAGTGCAAAAGTTCATGCCAAGAAGTCGCGTCGAAAATTTTCACAACGAACACACCCGTTCCACCCCATTAAACCCTAAACTGATGTTCTGGTGCGTTTCGTACTATTTGGGAGCATTTGGGACCGTTCGGTTGCCTTACGGAACTCGGTGCAAAACGGGCCGAACTAGCGCAAAAGTTTTTTTTTTCGCAATGAACGCACACGACCCACCTTATAGGGCCCCCAACTGATATTTTAGTGTGTTCCATACTATTTGGGTGCATTTGAGACCTTTTAGTTGCCTTGCGGAATTTGGTGCAAAACGGGCCGAACTAGTGCAAAAGTTCGTGCCACGAAGTCGCATCAGAATTTTTTCGCAACGAAGGCACCCAATCCAACCCATTGGACCCTAAACTGACATTTTAGTGCATTCTTACTATTTGGTTGCATTAGGGACTATTTGGTTGCCTTACGAAACTCGGTGCAAAACAGGCCGAACTTGTGCAAAAGTTCGTGCCACGAAGTCGCGTGAGAATTTTTTCCCAACGAACGCACACGATCCACCTTATAGGACCCTAAACTGATGTTTTAGTGTGTTCCGTACTATTTGGGTGCATTTGAGACTGTTTGGTTGCCTTACAGAACTAGGTGCAAAACGGGCCGAACTAGTGCAAAAGTGCGTGCCACGAAGTCGCATCGGAATTTTTCGCAACGAACGCACACGATCCACCCCATTGGACCCTAAACTAACATTTTGATGCGTTTCGTATTATTTGGGTGCATTTGGGACCGTTCGGTTGCCTTACGCAACACTGTGCAAAATTAGCCGAAATAGTGCAAAAGTTCGTGCCACGAAGTCACGTCGGATTTTTTCGGAACGAACGCACCCTATCCACCCCATTGGACCCTAAACTGTCGTTTTCATGCGTTTCATACTAGGGACCGTTTGGTTGCCTTACGAAACTCGGTTCAAAGCGGGCCGAACTAGTGCAAAAGTTCGTGCCACGAAGTCGCGTCGGAATTTTTTTCACAACGAACCCACCCGATCCACCCCATTGGACCCTAAACTGACGTTTTGCTGCGTTTCGTACTATTTGGGTGCATTTGGGACCGTTCGGTTTGCCTTACGTAACAGTGTGCAAAATAGGCCGAACTAGTGCAAAAGTTCGTGCCACGAAGTCGCGTCGGAATTTTTTCACAACGAACCCACCCGATCCACACCATTGGACCCTAAACTGACGTTTTGGTGCGTTTCGTATTATTTGGGTGCATTTCGGACCGTTCGGTTGCCTTACGTAACACTGTGCAAAATTAGCCGAACTAGTGCAAAAGTTCGTGCCACGAAGTCACGTCGGAATTTTTCGGAACGAACGCACCCGATCCACCACATTGGACCCTAAACTGTTGTTTTCGTGTGTTTAATACTAGGGACCGTTTGGTTGCCCTTACGAAACTCGGTTCAAAGCGGGCCGAACTAGTTCAAAAGTTCGTGCCACGAAGTCGCGTCGGAATTTTTCGCAACGAACACACCCGATCCACCCCATTGGACCCTAAACTAATGTTTTGGTGCATTTTGTACTTCCTGGGTGCATTTGGGACCGTTCGTCTGCCTTACGGAACTCGGTGCAAAACGGGCCGAACTAGTGCAAAAGTTCGTGCCACGAAGACGCGTCAGAATTTTTTCGCAACGAACGCACACGATCCACCTTATAGGACCCTAAACTGATGTTTTAGTGCGTTCCGTACTATTTGGGTGCATTTGAGAACCGTTTGGTTGCCTTACGGAACTTGGTGCAAACGGGCCGAACTAGTGCAAAAGTTCGTTCCACGAAGTCGCATCGGAATTTTTCGCAACGAAGTCATCCGATCCACCCCATTGGACCCTAAACTGATGTTTTTGTGCATTTATTACTATTTGGGTACATTAGGGACCGTTTGGTTGCCTTACGAAACTCGGTGCAAAACGGGCCGAACTAGTGCAAAAGTTCATGCCACGAAGTCGCGTCGGAATTTTCGCAACGAATGCATCTGATCCACCCCATTGGACCCTAAACTGACGTTTTGGTGGGTTATGTACTATTTGGGTGCATTTGGGACCGTTAGTTGCCTTACGAAACTCGGTGCAAAGCGGGACGAACTAGTGCAAAAGTTCGTGCCACGAAGTCACGTTAGAATTTTTCAGAGCGAACACACCCGATCCAGCCCATTAAACCCTGAACTGATGTTTTGGTGCGTTTGATACTATTTGGGTGCATTTGGGACCGTTTGGTTTGCCCTACGAAACTCGGTGCAAAGCGGGCCAAACTAGTGCATAAGTTCGTGCCACGAAGTCGCGTCGAAATTTTTCACAACGGAAACACACCCGTTCCACCCCATTAGACCCTAAACTGATGTTTTGGTGCGTTTTCGTACTATTTGGGTGCATTTGGGACCGTTCGGTTGCCTTACGGAACTCGGTTCAAAACGGGCCGAACTAGTGCAAAAGTTTGTGCCACGAAGTCGCTTCGGAATTTTTCACAACGAACGCACACGATCCACCTTATAGGACCCTAAACTGATGTTTTAGTGTGTTTCGTACTATTTGGGTGCATTTGAGACCGTTTGGTTGCCTTACGGAACTTGGTGCAAAACGGGCCGAACTAGTGCAAAGTTCGTGCCACGAAGTCGCATTGGAATTTTCACGACGAAGGCATATGAACACCACCACTGGACCCTAAACTGATGTTTTGGTGCCTTTCATACTATTTGGGTGCATTTGGGACCGTTTGGTTGCCTTACGAAACTCGGTGCAAAGCGGGCCGAACTAGTGCAAAAGTTCGTGCCACAAAGTCGCGTAGTAATTTTTCGCAACGAACGCACCCGATCTACCCCATTGGACACTAAATTGACATTTTATTGCGTTTCGTACTATTTGGGTGCATTTGGGACCGTTCGGTTGCCTTACAGAACTCGGTGCAAAATGGGTGAAACTAGTGCAAAAGTTCGTGCCACGAAGTCGCGTCGGAATTTTTCGCAACGAATGCATCCGATCCACCCCATTAGACCCTAAACTGACGTTTTGGTGTGTTTGTACTATTTGGGTGCATTTGGGACAGTCTGGTTGCCTTACGAAACTCGGTGCAAAGCGGGATGAACTAGTGCAAAAGTTCGTGCCACGAAGTCACGTTAGAATTTTTCAGAGCGAACACACCCGATCCAGGCCCATTAGACCCTTAACTGACGTTTTGGTGTGTTTCATACTATTTGGGTGCATTTGGGACCGTTTGGTTGCCTTACGAAACTCGGTGCAAAGCGGGCTGAACTAGTGCAAAAGTTCGTGCCACGAAGTCGCATCGTAATTTTTCACAACGAACACACCCGTTCCACCCCATTAAACCCTATACTGATGTTTTGGTGCGTTTCGTACTATTCGGAATTTTTCTTGATGAAGGCACCCGATTCAACCCATTGGACGCTAAACTGACGTTTTGGTGCGTTTCGTACTATTTGGGTGCATTTGGGACTGTTTGGGTGCCCTATGGAACTCGGTGCAAAACGGGCCGAACTAGTGAAAAAGTTCGTGCCACGAGGGTCGCATCGGAATTTTTCATGACGAAGGTACGTGATCCACGCCATTGGACCCCTAAATTGAGATTTTGGTGCGTTTCGTACTATTGGGTGCATTTGGGACCGTTCGGTTGCCTTACGGAACTCGGTGCAAAGCGGGTCGAACTAGTGCAAAAGTTCGTGCCACGAAGTCACGTCGGAATTTTTCGCAACGAACACACACGATCCACCTTATAGGGCCCCAAACTGATGTTTTAGTGCGTTCCATACTATTGGGTGCATTTGAGACCGTTTGGTTGCCTTACGGAACTTGGTGCAAAACGGGCCGAACTAGTGCAAAAGTTCGTGCCACGAAGTCGCATTGGAATATTTCGTGACGAAGGCACCTGATCCACCCCATTGGACCCTAAACTGACGTTTTGGTGTGTTTCATACTATTTTGGTGCATTTGGGACCGTTTGGTTGCCTTACGAAATTCGGTGCAAAGCGGGCCGAACTAGTGCAAAAGTTCGTGCCACAAAGTCGCGTAGTAATTTTTCGCAACGAATGCCCCGATCTACCCCATTGGACCCTAAGTTGACATTTTATTGCGTTTCGTACTATTTGGGTGGCATTTGGACCGTTCGTTGGCCTTACGGAACTCGGTTGTCAAAATGGGTCGAACTAGTGCAAAAGTTTGTGCCACGAGTCGCGTCGAATTTTTCACAACGAATGCATCCGAATCCACCCCATTAGACCATAAACTGACGTTTTGGTGCGGTTTGTACTATTTGGTGCATTTGGGACAGTCTGGTTGCCTTAACGAAACTGGTGCAAAGCGGGACGAACTAGTGCAAAAGTTCGTGCCACGAAGTCACGTTAGAAATTTTTCAGAACGAACACACCCGATCCAGCCCATTAGACCCATAACTGATGTTTTGGTGTGTTTCATACTATTGGGTGCATTTGGGACCGTTTGGTTGCCTTACGAAACTCGGTGGCAAATCGGGCCGAACTAGTGCCAAAAGTTCGTGCCACGAAGTCGCATCGTAATTTTTCAGAACGAACACACCCGTTCCACCCCATGGACCCTAAACTGAAGTTTTGGTGCGTTTCGGTACTATTCGGAATTTTTCTTGATGAGGCACCCGATTCAACCCATTGGACCCTAAACTGACGTTTTGGTGGCTTTTCGTACTATTTGGATGCATTTGGGGACTGTTTGGGTGCCCTATGGAACTCGGTGCAAAACGGGCCGAACTAGTGAAAAAGTTCGTGCCACGAGGTCGCATCGAATTTTCATGACGAAGGCACCTGATCCACCCCATTGGACCCTAAATTGAGATTTTGGGCGTTTCGTACTATTTGGGTGCACTTGGACTGTTTGGTTGCCTTATGAAACTCGGTGCAAAGCGGGCCGAACTAGTGCAAAAGTTCGTGCCACGAAGTCACGTTAGAATTTTTCAGAACGAACACACCCGATCCAGCCCATTAGACCCATAACTGATGTTTTGGTGTGTTTCATACTATTTGGGTGCATTTGGGACCGTTTGGTTGCCTTACGAAACTCGGTGCAAATCGGCCGAACTAGTGCAAAAGTTCGTGCCACGAAGTCGCGTCGTAATTTTTCACAACGAACACACCCGTTCCACCCCATTGGACCCTAACTGAAGTTTTGGTGCGTTTCGTACTATTCGGAATTTTTCTTGATGAGGCACCCGATTCAACCCATTGGACCCTAAACTGACGTTTTGGGCGTTTCGTACTATTTGGGTGCATTTGGGACTGTTTGTGCCCTAGGAACTCGGTGCAAAACGGGCCGAACTAGTGAAAAGTTCGTGCCACGAGGTCGCATCGGAATTTTTCATGACGAAGGCACCTGATCCACCCCATTGGACCCTAAATTGAGATTTT
>NW_024376414.1:0-61445 GCF_016808335.1 Panicum virgatum
CACACCAAAACATGTGTTTTGGGTCCTATGGTATGGATCGTGATCGTTCGTTGCGAAAAATTATGACACGACTTCGTGGCACGAACTTTTACATTAATTGCACGAGTCTGGCGCGTTATGCACATGTTTCGTGCAGTAGCGAAACGGTCCCAAATGCACCTTACCTGAAAGAAACACACGAAAACATAAGTTTAGGGTCCAATGGTGTTGATCGGGAGCATACGTTGCGAAAAATTCCGACACGACTTCGTGGCACGAACTATTACATTAATTGCACAAGTTTGGCGCGTTTTCGTGCAATAGCGAAATGGGTACCAAATGCTCACAAACGGAAAGAAACGCACCAAAACACGAGTTTTAGGGTCCAATGGTGTGGATCGTGAGCGCTTCGTTGTGAAAAATTATGACACGACTTCGTGCTTGAACTTTCACATTAATTGCACTAGTCTGGCGTGTTTTGCAGCAAGTTTCGTGCAGTAGCAAAATTGTCCCAAATGCACCCAAACAGAAAGAAAGCACCAAAACATGAGTATTAGGGTCCAATGGTGTGGATCGTGAGCGTTCGTTGCAAAAAAATTATGACACGACTTCGTGGCAATGAACTTTCACATTAATTGCACTAGTCTGGCGTGTTTTGCACCAAGTTCGTGCAGTAGGGAAACAGTCCCAAATGCACCCAAACGGAAAGAAACGCACCAAAACATGAGATTAGGGTCCAATGGTATGGATCGAGAGCGTTCTTTGTTCATTCTAACAGGACATCACGGCACGACCTTTTGCATTAATTGCACCAATTTGGCACGTTTTGCGGCAAGTTTGTGTGTAGTAGCAAAATGGTTCCAAATGCACCCAAACGGAAAGAAACTCACCAAAACATTAGTTTAGGGTCCAATGGTGTTAATCGGGAGCGTCGTTGCGAAAAATTCTGACACGACTTCGTGACACGAAATTTTGCATTAATTGCACCAGTTTGGCGTGTTTTGCGGCAAGTTTCGTGTAGTAGCAAACGGTTCCAAATGCACCCAAACGGAAAGAAATGCACCAAAACATGAGTTTACGGTCCAATGGTGTGGATCAGTTGTGTCGTTGCGAAAAATTCCGACACGACTTTGTGGCACGAACTTTTGCATTAATTTCACCAGTTTGGCGCGTTTTGCAGCAAGTTTCGTGCAGTAGCAAAACGGTTCCAAATGCACCCAAACAGAAAGAAACGCACCAAAACATGTGTTTAGGGTTCAACGGTGTGGATCAGGACCATTTGTTACGAAAAAAATCTGACTTGCCTTCGTGGCATGAACTTTTGCATTAATTGCACAAGTTTGGCACATTTTCGTACAATAGCGAAATGGTCCCAAATGCACCCAAACGGAAAGAAATGCAACAAAACATGAGTTTAGGGTCCAATGGTGTGGATCGTGAGCGTTCGTTGCGAAAAATTACGACACGACTTCGTGGCACGAACTTTTACATTAATTGCACTAGTCTGGCGCGTTATGCAGCAAGTTTCGTGCAGTAGCGAAACGGTCCCAAATGCACCCTACTGGAAAGAAACGCACCAAAATATGAGTTTAGGGTGCAATGGTGTGGATCGGGAGTGTTCTTTGTGAAAAAATTCTAACAAGACATCACAGCACGAAGTTTTGCATTAATTGCACTAGTTTGTCGTGTTTTCGTGTAATAGTGAAACGGTCCCAAATGCACCCAAACGGAATGAAATGCACCAAAACATGAGTTTAGGGTCCATTGGTGTGGATCGGGAGCGTCGTTGCGAAAAATTCCGACACGACTTCGTGGCACGAACTTTTCCATTAATTGCACCAGTTTGGCATGTTTTGCGGCAAGTTCGTGTAGTAGCAAACGGTTCCAAATGCACCCAAACGGAAAGAAACGCACCAAACATGAGTTTAGGGTCCAATGGTATGAATCGGGAGTGTTGTTGTGAAAAATTCTGACACGACTTTGTGGCACGAACTTTTGCATTACTTTCACCAGTTTGGCGTGTTTTGCAGCAAGTTTCGTGCTGTAGGGAAACGGTCCAAATGCACCCAAACGAAAAGAAACACACCAAAACATGAGTTTAGGGTCCAATGGTGTGGATCGGGAGCGTCATTGCGAAAATTCTGACACAACTTTGTGGCACGAACTTTTGCATTACTTTCACCAGTTTGGCGCATTTTGCAGCATGTTTCGTGCAGTAGCAAAACGGTTACAAATGCACCCAACCACAAAGAAACGCACCAAAACATGTGTTTAGGGTCCAATGGTGTGGATCAGGAGTGTGTTGCGAAAAATTCTGACTTGACTTCGTGGCACGAACTTTTGCATTAATTGCACTAGTTTCGCGCGTTGTCATTCATTAGAGAAACGGACACAAATGCACCCAAACAAAAAGCAACACACCAAAACATGTGTTTTGGGTCCTATGGTATGGATCGTGATCGTTCGTTGCAAAAAATTATGACACGACTTCGTGGCACGAACTTTTACATTAATTGCACGAGTCTGGCGCGTTATGCACCATGTTTCGTGCAGTAGCGAAACGGTCCCAAATGCACCTTACCTGAAAGAAACACACGAAAACATGAGTTTAGGGTCCAATGGTGTTGATCGGGAGCATACGTTGCGAAAAATTCCGACACGACTTTGTGGCACGAACTATTACATTAATTGCACAAGTTTGGCGCGTTTTCGTGCAATAGCGAAATGGTCCCAATTGCTCACAAACGGAAAGAAACGCACCAAAACACGAGTTTAGGGTCCAATGGTGTGGATCGTGAGCGTTCGTTGCGAAAAATTATGACACGACTTCGTGGCTTGAACTTTCACATTAATTGCACTAGTCTGGCGTGTTTTGCACCAAGTTTCATGCAGTAGCGAAACAGTCCCAAATGCACCCAAACGGAAAGAAACGCCACCAAAACATGAGATTAGGGTCCAATTGTATGGATCGAGAGCGTTCTTTGTTCATTCTAACAGGACATCACGGCATGACCTTTTGCATTAATTGCACCAGTTTGGCACGTTTTGCGGCAAGTTTTGTGTAGTTGCAAAATGGTTCCAAATGCACCCAAATGGAAAGAAACGCACTAAAACATTAGTTTAGGGTCCAATGGTGTGAATCGGAAGCGTCGTTGCAAAAAATTCCGATACGACTTCGTGACATGAAATTTTGCATTAATTGCACCAGTTTGGCGTGTTTTGCTGCAAGTTTTGTGTAGCAGCAAAACGGTTCCAAATGCAACCAAATGGAAAGAATGCACCAAAACATGAGTTTACGGTCCAATGGTGTGGATCAGGAGTGTCGTTGCGAAAAATTCCGACACGACTTTATGGCATGAACTTTTGCATTAATTTCACCAGTTTGGCGCGTTTTGCAGCAAGTTTCGTGCAGTAGCAAAACGGTCCCAAATGCACCCAAACGGAAAGAAATGCACCAAAACATGAGTTTAGGGTCCAATGGTGTGGATCGTGAGCATTCGTTGCAAAAAATTATGACACGACTTCGTGGCATGAACTTTCACATTAATTGCACTAGTCTGGCGTGTTTTGCACCAAGTTTCGTGCAGTAGGGAAACAGTCCCAAATGCACCCAAACAGAAGAAACGCACCAAAACATGAGATTAGGGTCCAATGGTATGGATCGAGAGCGTTCTTTGTTCATTCTAACAGGACATCACGGCACGACCTTTTGCATTAATTGCACCAATTTGGCACGTTTTGCGGCAAGTTTTGTGTAGTAGCAAAATGGTTCCAAATGCACCCAAACGGAAAGAACGCACCAAAACATTAGTTTAGGGTCCAATGGTGTTAATCGGGAGCGTCGTTGCGAAAAAATCCGACACGACTTCGTGACACGAAATTTTGCATTAATTGCACCAGTTTGGCGTGTTTTGCGGCAAGTTTCGTGTAGTAGCAAAACGGTTCCAAATGCACCCAAACGGAAAGAAATGCACCAAAACATGAGTTTACGGTCCAATGGTGTGGATCAGGAGTGTCGTTGCGAAAAATTCCGACATGACTTTATGGCACGAACTTTTGCATTAATTTCACCAGTTTGGCGCGTTTTGCAGCAAGTTTCGTGCAGTAGCAAAACGGTTCCAAATGCACCCAAACAGAAAGAAACGCACCAAAACATGTGTTTAGGGTTCAATGGTGTGGATCAGGACCATTTGTTATGAAAAAAATCTGACTTGACTTCGTGGCATGAACTTTTACATTAATTGCACAAGTTTGGCACATTTTCGTACAATAGCGAAACGGTCCCAAATGCACCCAAACAGAAAGAAATGCAACAAAACATGAGATTAGGGTCCAATGGTGTGGATCGTGAGCGTTCGTTGCGAAAAATTATGACACGACTTCGTGGCACGAACTTTTACATTAATTGCACTAGTCTGGCGCGTTATGCACCAAGTTTCGTGCAGTAGCGAAACGGTCCCCAAATGCACCCTACCGGAAAGAAACGCACCAAAACATGTGTTTAGGGTCCAATGGTGTGGATCGGGAGCATACGTTGCGAAAAATTCCGACACGACTTCGTGGCACGAACTTTTGCATTAATTGCACTAGTTTGGCGCGTTTTCGTTCATTAGCGAAACAGTCACAAATGCACCCAAACAAAAAGAAACACACCAAAACATGAGTTTAGGATCCTATGGTCTGGATCGTGAGCGTTCGTTTCGAAAAATTATGACACGTCTTTGTGGCACGAACTTTTACATTAATTGCACTAGTCTGGCGCGTTATGCAGCAAGTTTCGTGCAGTAGCGAAACGGTCCCAAATGCACCCTACCGGAAAGAAACGCACCAAAATATGAGTTTAGGGTGCAATGGTGTGGATCGGGAGTGTTCTTTGTGAAAAATTCTAACAAGACATCACGGCACGAAGTTTTGCATTAATTGCACTAGTTTCTCGTGTTTTCGTGTAATAGTGAAACAGTCCCAAATGCACCCAAATGGAAAGAAATGCACCAAAACATGAGTTTAGGGTCCATTGGTGTGGATCAGGAGTGTCGTTGCGAAAAATTCTGACACGACTTCGTGGCACGAACTTTTTCATTAATTGCACCAGTTTGGCATGTTTTGCGGCAAGTTTCGTGTAGTAGCAAAACGGTTCCAAATGCACCCAAATGGAAAGAAACGCACCAAAACATGAGTTTAGGGTCCAATGGTATGAATCGGGAGTGTTGTTGTGAAAAACTCTGACACGACTTTGTGGCACGAACTTTTGCATTACTTTCACCAGTTTGGCATGTTTTGCAGCAAGTTTCGTGCTGTAGGGAAACGGTCCCAAATGCACCCAAACGAAAAGAAACACACCAAAACATGAGTTTAGGGTCCAATGGTGTGGATCGGGAGCGTCATTGCGAAAAATTCCGACACAACTTTGTGGCACGAACTTTTGCATTACTTTCACCAGTTTGGCGCATTTTGCAGCATGTTTCGTGCAGTAGCAAAACGGTTACAAATGCACCCAACCACAAAGAAACGCACCAAAACATGTGTTTAGGGTCCAATGGTGTGGATCAGGAGTGTGTTGCGAAAAATTCTTACTTGACTTCGTGGCACGAACTTTTGCATTAATTGCACTAGTTTCGCGCGTTGTCATTCATTAGAGAAACGGACACAAATGCACCCAAACAAAAAGCAACACACCAAAACATGTGTTTTGGGTCCTATGGTATGGATCGTGATCGTTCGTTGCAAAAAATTATGACACGACTTCGTGGCACGAACTTTTACATTAATTGCACGAGTCTGGCGCGTTATGCACCATGTTTCGTGCAGTAGCGAAACGGTCCCAAATGCACCTTACCTGAAAGAAACACACGAAAACATGAGTTTAGGGTCCAATGGTGTTGATCGGGAGCATACGTTGCGAAAAATTCCGACACGACTTTGTGGCACGAACTATTACATTAATTGCACAAGTTTGGCGCGTTTTCGTGCAATAGCGAAATGGTCCCAATTGCTCACAAACGGAAAGAAACGCACCAAAACACGAGTTTAGGGTCCAATGGTGTGGATCGTGAGCGTTCGTTGCGAAAAATTATGACACGACTTCGTGGCTTGAACTTTCACATTAATTGCACTAGTCTGGCGTGTTTTGCACCAAGTTTCATGCAGTAGCGAAACAGTCCCAAATGCACCCAAACGGAAAGAAACGCACCAAAACATGAGATTAGGGTCCAATTGTATGGATCGAGAGCGTTCTTTGTTCATTCTAACAGGACATCACGGCATGACCTTTTGCATTAATTGCACCAGTTTGGCACGTTTTGCGGCAAGTTTTGTGTAGTTGCAAAATGGTTCCAAATGCACCCAAATGGAAAGAAACGCACTAAAACATTAGTTTAGGGTCCAATGGTGTGAATCGGAAGCGTCGTTGCAAAAAATTCCGATACGACTTCGTGACATGAAATTTTGCATTAATTGCACCAGTTTGGCGTGTTTTGCTGCAAGTTTTGTGTAGCAGCAAAACGGTTCCAAATGCAACCAAATGGAAAGAATGCACCAAAACATGAGTTTACGGTCCAATGGTGTGGATCAGGAGTGTCGTTGCGAAAAATTCCGACACGACTTTATGGCATGAACTTTTGCATTAATTTCACCAGTTTGGCGCGTTTTGCAGCAAGTTTCGTGCAGTAGCAAAACGGTCCCAAATGCACCCAAACGGAAAGAAATGCACCAAAACATGAGTTTAGGGTCCAATGGTGTGCATCGTGAGCATTCGTTGCAAAAAATTATGACACGACTTCGTGGCATGAACTTTCACATTAATTGCACTAGTCTGGCGTGTTTTGCACCAAGTTTCGTGCAGTAGGGAAACAGTCCCAAATGCACCCAAACAGAAAGAAACGCACCAAAACATGAGATTAGGGTCCAATGGTATGGATCGAGAGCGTTCTTTGTTCATTCTAACAGGACATCACGGCACGACCTTTTGCATTAATTGCACCAATTTGGCACGTTTTGCGGCAAGTTTTGTGTAGTAGCAAAATGGTTCCAAATGCACCCAAACGGAAAGAAACGCACCAAAACATTAGTTTAGGGTCCAATGGTGTTAATCGGGAGCGTCGTTGCGAAAAAATCCGACACGACTTCGTGACACGAAATTTTGCATTAATTGCACCAGTTTGGCGTGTTTTGCGGCAAGTTTCGTGTAGTAGCAAAACGGTTCCAAATGCACCCAAACGGAAAGAAATGCACCAAAACATGAGTTTACGGTCCAATGGTGTGGATCAGGAGTGTCGTTGCGAAAAATTCCGACATGACTTTATGGCACGAACTTTTGCATTAATTTCACCAGTTTGGCGCGTTTTGCAGCAAGTTTCGTGCAGTAGCAAAACGGTTCCAAATGCACCCAAACAGAAAGAAACGCACCAAAACATGTGTTTAGGGTTCAATGGTGTGGATCAGGACCATTTGTTATGAAAAAAATCTGACTTGACTTCGTGGCATGAACTTTTACATTAATTGCACAAGTTTGGCGCATTTTCGTACAATAGCGAAACGGTCCCAAATGCACCCAAACGGAAAGAAATGCAACAAAACATGAGTTTAGGGTCTAATGGTGTGGATCGTGAGCGTTCGTTGCGAAAAAATACGACACGACTTCGTGGCACGAACTTTTACATTAATTGCACTAGTCTGGCGCGTTATGCACCAAGTTTCGTGCAGTAGCGAAACGGTCCCAAATGCACCCTACCGGAAAGAAACGCACCAAAACATGTGTTTAGGGTCCAATGGTGTGGATCGGGAGCATACGTTGCGAAAAATTCCGACACGACTTCGTGGCACGAACTTTTGCATTAATTGCACTAGTTTGGCGCGTTTTCGTTCATTAGCGAAACAGTCACAAATGCACCCAAACAAAAAGAAACACACCAAAACATGAGTTTAGGATCCTATGGTCTGGATCGTGAGCGTTCGTTTCGAAAAATTATGACACGTCTTTGTGGCACGAACTTTTACATTAATTGCACTAGTCTGGCGCGTTATGCACCAAGTTTCGTGCAGTAGCGAAACGGTCCCAAATGCACCCTACCGGAAAGAAAAGCACCAAAATATGAGTTTAGGGTGCAATGGTGTGGATCGGGAGTGTTCTTTGTGAAAAATTCTAACAAGACATCACGGCACGAAGTTTTGCATTAATTGCACTAGTTTCTCGTGTTTTCGTGTAATAGTGAAACAGTCCCAAATGCACCCAAATGGAAAGAAATGCACCAAAACATGAGTTTAGGGTCCATTGGTGTGGATCAGGAGTGTCGTTGCGAAAAATTCTGACACGACTTCGTGGCACGAACTTTTTCATTAATTGCACCAGTTTGGCATGTTTTGCGGCAAGTTTCGTGTAGTAGCAAAACGGTTCCAAATGCACCCAAATGGAAAGAAACGCACCAAAACATGAGTTTAGGGTCCAATGGTATGAATCGGGAGTGTTGTTGTGAAAAACTCTGACACGACTTTGTGGCACGAACTTTTGCATTACTTTCACCAGTTTGGCGTGTTTTGCAGCAAGTTTCGTGCTGTAGGGAAACGGTCCCAAATGCACCCAAACGAAAAGAAACACACCAAAACATGAGTTTAGGGTCCAATGGTGTGGATCGGGAGCATCATTGCGAAAAATTCCGACACAACTTTGTGGCACGAACTTTTGCATTACTTTCACCAATTTGGCGCATTTTGCAGCATGTTTCGTGCAGTAGCAAAACGGTTACAAATGCACCCAACCAGAAAGAAACGCACCAAAACATGTGTTTAGGGTCCAATGGTGTGGATCAGGAGTGTTTGTTGCGAAAAATTCTGACTTGACTTCGTGGCACGAACTTTTGCATTAATTGCACTAGTTTCGCGCATTTTCATTCATTAGAGAAACGGACACAAATGCACCCAAACAAAAAGCAACACACCAAAACATGTGTTTTGGGTCCTATGGTATGGATCGTGATCGTTCGTTGCAAAAAATTATGACACGACTTCGTGGCACGAACTTTTACATTAATTGCACGAGTCTGGCGCGTTATGCACCATGTTTCGTGCAGTAGCGAAACGGTCCCAAATGCAACTTACCTGAAAGAAACACACGAAAACATGAGTTTAGGGTCCAATGGTGTTGATCGGGAGCATACGTTGCGAAAAATTCCGACACGACTTCGTGGCACGAACTTTTACATTAATTGCACAAGTTTGGCGCTTTTTCGTGCAATAGCGAAATGGTCCCAAATGCTCACAAACGGAAAGAAACGCACCAAAACATGAGTTTAGGGTCCAATGGTGTGGATCGTGAGCGTTCGTTGCAAAAAATTATGACACGACTTCGTGGCATGAACTTTCACATTAATTGCACTAGTCTGGCGTGTTTTGCACCAAGTTTCATGCAGTAGCGAAACAGTCCCAAATGCACCCAAGCGGAAAGAAACGCACCAAAACATGAGATTAGGGTCCAATTCTATGTATCGAGAGCGTTCTTTGTTCATTCTAACAGGACATCACGGCATGACCTTTTGCATTAATTGCACCAGTTTGGCACGTTTTGCGGCAAGTTTTGTGTAGTAGCAAAATGGTTCCAAATGCACCCAAACGGAAAGAAACGCACCAAAACATTAGTTTAGGGTCCAATGGTGTGAATCGGGAGCGTCGTTGCGAAAAATTCCGACACGACTTCGTGACATGAAATTTTGCATTAATTGCACCAGTTTGGCGTGTTTTGCTGCAAGTTTCGTGTAGTAGCAAAACAGTTCCAAATGCACCCAAATGGAAAGAAATGCACCAAAACATGAGTTTACGGTCCAATGGTGTGGATCAGGAGTGACGTTGCGAAAAATTCCGACCCGACTTTATGGCATGAACTTTTGCATTAATTTCACCAGTTTGGCGCGTTTTGCAGCAAGTTTCGTGCAGTAGCAAAACGGTCCCAAATGCACCCAAACGGAAAGAAATGCACCAAAACATGAGTTTAGGGTCCAATGGTGTGGATCGTGAGCGTTCGTTGCAAAAAATTATGACACGACTTCGTGGCATGAACTTTCACATTAATTGCACTAGTCTGGCGTGTTTTGCACCAAGTTTCGTGCAGTAGGCAAACAGTCCCAAATGCACCCAAACGGAAAGAAACGCACCAAAACATGAGATTAGAGTCCAATGGTATGGATCGAGAGCGTTCTTTGTTCATTCTAACAGGACATCACGGCACGACCTTTTGCATTAATTGCACCAATTTGGCACGTTTTGCGGCAAGTTTTGTGTTGTAGCAAAATGGTTCCAAATGCACCCAAACGGAAAGAAACGCACCAAAACATTAGTTTAGGGTCCAATGGTGTTAATTGGGAGCGTCGTTGCGAAAAATTCCGACATGACTTCGTGACACGAAATTTTGCATTAATTGCACCAGTTTGGCGTGTTTTGCGGCAAGTTTCGTGTAGTAGCAAAACGGTTCCAAATGCACCCAAACAGAAAGAAATGCACCAAAACATGAGTTTACGGTCCAATGGTGTGGATCAGGAGTGTCGTTGCGAAAAATTCCAACACGACTTTATGGCACGAACTTTTGCATTAATTTCACCAGTTTGGCGCGTTTTGCAGCAAGTTTCGTGCAGTAGCAAAACGGTTCCAAATGCACCCAAACAGAAAGAAACGCACCAAAACATGTGTTTAGGGTTCAATGGTGTGGATCAGGACCATTTGTTACAAAAAAATCTGACTTGACTTCGTGGCATGAACTTTTACATTAATTGGACAAGTTTGGCGCATTTTCGTACAATAGCGAAACGGTCCCAAATGCACCCAAACGGAAAGAAATGCAACAAAACATGAGTTTAGGGTCTAATGGTGTGGATCGTGAGCGTTCGTTGCGAAAAATTACGACACGACTTCGTGGCACGAACTTTTACATTAATTGCACTAGTCTGGCGCATTATGCACCAAGTTTCGTGCAGTAGCGAAACGGTCCCAAATGCACCCTACCGGAAAGAAACGCACCAAAACTTGTGTTTAGGGTCCAATGGTGTGGATCGGGAGCATACGTTGCGAAAAATTCCGACACGACTTCGTGGCACGAACTTTTGCATTAATTGCACTAGTTTGGCGCGTTTTCGTTCATTAGCGAAACAGTCACAAATGCACCCAAACAAAAAAAAACACACCAAAACATGAGTTTAGGATCCTATGGTTGAGCGTTCGTTTCGAAAAATTATGACACGACTTTGTGGCACGAACTTTTACATTAATTGCACTAGTCTGGCGCGTTATGCACCAAGTTTCGTGCAGTAGCGAAACGGTCCCAAATGCACCCTACCAGAAAGAAACGCACCAAAATATGAGTTTATGGTGCAATGGTGTGGATCGGGAGTGTTCTTTGTGAAAAATTCTAACAAGACATCACGACACGAAGTTTTGCATTAATTGCAATAGTTTGTCGTGTTTTCGTGTAATAGTGAAACGGTCCCAAATGCACCCAAACGGAAAGAAATGCACCAAAACATGAGTTTAGGGTCCATTTGTGTGGATTGGGAGCGTCGTTGCGAAAAATTCCGACACGACTTCGTGGCACGAACTTTTCCATTAATTGCACCAGTTTGGCATGTTTTGTGGCAAGTTTCGTGTAGTAGCAAAACAGTTCCAAATGCACCCAAACGGAAAGAAACGCACCAAAACATGAGTTTAGGGTCCAATGGTATGAATCGGGAGTGTTGTTGTGAAAAATTCTGACACGACTTTGTGGCACGAACTTTTGCATTACTTTCACCAGTTTGGCGTGTTTTGCAACAAGTTTCGTGCTGCAGGGAAACGGTCCCAAATGCATCCAAACAAAAAGAAACACACCAAAACATGAGTTTAGGGTCCAATGTTGTGGATCATGAGCGTTCGTTGCAAAAAATTATAACACGACTTCGTGGCTTGAACTATTACATTAATTGCACCAGTCTAGCGCGTTATGCACCAAGTTTCGTGCAGTAGCGAAACAGTCTCAAATGCACCCAAATAGAAAGAAACGCACCAAAAAATGAGATTAGGGTTCAATTGTATGGATCAGAAGCATTCGGTGTGAAAAATTCTAACAAGACATCACAGTACGAAATTTTGTATTAATTGCACCAGTTTGGCGTGTTTTTGTGCAATAGCGAAACGGTCCAAAATGCACCCAAACAGAAAGAAACGCACCAAAACATGAGTTTAGGGTCCAATGGTGTGGTTCATGAGTGTTCGTTTCGAAAATTATGACACGACTTCGTGGCACGAACCTTTACATTATTTGCACTAGTTTGGCGCGTTATGCACCAAGTTTTGTGCAGTAGCGAAACGGTCCCAAATACAGCCAAACGGAATGTATCGGACCAAAACATGAGATTAGGGTCCAATGGTATGGATCGGGAGAGTTCGTTGTGAAAAATTCTAACAAGACATTGTGGCACGAACTTTTGCATTAAATGCAGCAGTTTAGTTCATTTTCGTGCAATAGCGAAACGGTCCCAAATGCACCCGAATGGAAAGAAACGCACCAAAACATGAGTAAGGTCCAATGGTTTGGATAGTGAGCGTTCGTTGCGAAACATTATGACACGACTTCGTGGCATGAACTTTCACATTAATTGCACTAGTCTGGCATGTTTTGCACCAAGTTTCGTGCAGTAGCGAAACAGTCCCAAATGCACCCAAACGGAAAGAAACGCACCAAAACATGAGATTAGGGTCCAATGGTATGGATCGAGAGCGTTCTTTGTTCATTCTAACAGGACATCACGGCACGACCTTTTGCATTAATTGCACCAGTTTGGCACGTTTTGCGGCAAGTTTTGTGTAGTAGCAAAACGGCTCCAAATGCACCCAAACGGAAAGAAACGCACCAAAACATTAGTTTAGGGTCCAATGGTGTGAATCGGGAGCGTCGTTGCGAAAAATTCCGACACGACTTCGTGACACGAAATTTTGCATTAATTGCAACAGTTTGGCGTGTTTTGCGGCATGTTTCGTGTAGTAGCAAAACGGTTCCAAATGCACCCAAACAGAAAGAAATGCACCAAAACATGAGTTTACGGTCCAATGGTGTGGATCAGGAGTGTCGTTTCGAAAAATTCCGACATGACTTTATGGCACGAACTTTTGCATCAATTTCACCAGTTTGGCGCGTTTTGCAGCAAGTTTCGTGCAGTAGCAAAACGGTTCCAAATGCACCCGAACGGAAAGAAACGCACCAAAACATGTGTTTAGGGTTCAATGGTGTGGATCAGGAGCATTTGTTGCGAAAAAAATCTGACTTGACTTCGGGGCATGAACTTTTGCATTAATTGCAGAAGTTTGGCGCATTTTCGTACAATAGCGAAACGGTCCCAAATGCACCCAAACAGAAAGAAATGCACCAAAACATGAGTTTAGGGTCCAATGGTGTGGATCGTGAGCGTTCGTTGCGAAAAATTACGACACGACTTCGTGGCACGAACTTTTACATTAATTGCACCAGTCTGGCGCGTTATGCACCAAGTTTCGTGCAGTAGCGAAACGGTCCCAAATGCACCCTACCGGAAAGAAACGCACCAAAACATGTGTTTAGGGTCCAATGGTGTGGATCGGGAGCATACGTTGTGAAAAATTCCGACACGATTTCATGGCTCGAACTTTTGCATTAATTGCACTAGTTTGGCGCGTTTTCGTTCATTAGCGAAACAGTCACTAATGCACCCAAAGAAAAAGAAACACACCAAAACATGAGTTTAGGATCCTATGGTATGGATCGTGAGCGTTCATTTCGAAAAATTATGACACGACTTTGTGGCACGAACTTTTACATTAATTGCACTAGTCTGGCGCGTTATGCACCAAGTTTTGTGCAGTAGCGAAACGGTCCCAAATGCACCCTATCGGAAAGAAACGCACCAAAACATGAGTTAGGGTCCATTGGTGTGGATCGGGAGCATCGTTGCGAAAAATTCCGACAAGACTTCGTCGCACGAACTTTTCCATTAATTGCACCAGTTTGGCATGTTTTGCGGCAAGTTTCGTGTAGTAGCAAAACGGTTCCAAATGTACCCAAACAGAAAGAAACGCACCAAAACATGAGTTTAGGGTCCAATGGTATGAATCGGGAGTGTTGTTGTGAAAAATTCTGACACGACTTTGTGGCACGAACTTTTGCATTACTTTCACCAGTTTGGCGTGTTTTGCGGCAAGTTTCGTGCTGTAGGGAAACGGTGCCAAATGCATCCAATCGAAAAGAAACACACCAAAACATGAGTTTAGGGTCCAATGGTGTGGATCGGGAGCATATGTTGCGAAAAATTCCGACACGACTTCGTGGCACGAACTTTTGCATTAATTGCACTAGTTTGGCGCGTTTTCGTGTAATAGCCAAACGGTTCCAAATGCACCCAAATGGAAAGAAACAAGCCAAAACATGAGATTAGGGTTCAATGGTATGGATCAGGAGTGTTCTTTGTGAAAAATTCTAACAAGACATCACGGCACGAACATTTGCATTAATTGCACTAGTTTGGCGTGTTTTCGTGTAATAGTGAAATGGTCCCAAATTCACCCAAACGGAAAGAAATGCACCAAAACATGAGTTTAGGGTCCAATGGTGTGGATCGGGAGCGTCGTTGCAAAAAATTCCGACACAACTTTGTGGCATGAACTTTTGCATTACTTTCACCAGTTTGGCGTGTTTTGCGGCATGTTTCGTGCAGTAGCAAAACGGTTCCAAATGCACCCAACCGGAAAGAAACGCATCAAAACATGTGTTTAGGGTCCAATGGTGTGGATCAGGAGCGTTTGTTGCGAAAAAATCTGACTTGACTTCGTGGCACGAACTTTTGCATTAATTGCACTAGTTTCGCGCGTTTTCATTCATTAGAGAAACGGACACAAATGCACCCAAACAAAAAGAAACACACCAAAACATGAGTTTAGGATCCTATGGTATGGATCATGACCGTTCGTTGCGAAAAATTATGACACGACTTCGTGGCACGAACTTTTACATTAATTGCACTAGTCTGGCGCGTTATGCACCATGTTTCGTGCAGTAGCGAAACGGTCCCAAATGCACTTTACCTAAAAGAAACACATGAAAACATGAGTTTAGGGTCCAATGGTGTTGATCGGGAGCATACGTTGCGACAAAATTCCGACACGACTTCATGGCACGAACTTTTACATTAATTGCACAAGTTTGGCGCGTTTTCGTGCAATAGCGAAATGGTCCCAAATGCCGCCAAACGGAAAGAAACGCACCAAAACATGAGTTTAGGGTCCAATGGTGTGGATCGTGAGCATTCGTTGCGAAAAATTATAACACGACTTCGTGGCACGAACTATTACATTAATTGCACCAGTCTAGCGTGTTATGCACCAAGTTTCGTGCAGTAGCGAAACAGTCTCAAATGCACCCAAATAGAAAGAAACGCACCAAAACATGAGATTCGGGTCCAATTGTATGGATCATGAGTGTTTGTTGTGAAAAATTCTAACAAGACATCGTGGCATGAACTTTTGCATTAATTGCACCAGTTTGGCGCGTTTTTGTGAAATAGCGAAATAGTGCCAAATGCACCCGAACGGAAAGAAACGCACCAAAATATGAGTTGAGGGTCCAATGGTGTGGATCGTGGGCGTTCATTGCGAAAAATAATGACACGACTTCGTCGCAAGAACTTTTACATTAATTGCACCAGTCTGGCGTGTATTGCACCAAGTTTCGTGCAGTAGCGAAACGGTCCCAAATGCACCCAAACGGAAAGAAACGCACCAAAACATGAGTTTAGGGTCCAACGGTATGGATCAGAAGCGTTATTTGTGAAAAATTCTGAAAAGACATCGTGGCACGATTTTTTGTGTTAATTGCACCAGTTTGGCGCATTTTCTTGCAATAGCGAAACGGTCCCAAATGCACCCGAACGGAAAGAAACGTAACAAAACATGAGTTTAGGGTCCAATGTTGTGGATCGTGTGTGTTTGTTGCGAAAAATTATGACACGACTTCGTGGCATTTACTTTTACATTAATTGCACCAGTCTAGCGAGTTTTACACCAAGTTTCATGCAGTAGCGAAACGGTCACAAATGTACCCAAACGGAAAGAAACGCACCAAAACATGAGTTTAGGGTCCAATGGTGTGGATCAGGAGTGTCGTTGCAAAAAATTCTGACACAACTTTGTGGCACGAACTTTTGCATTAATTTCACCAGTTTGGCGTGTTTTGCAGCAAATTTCGTGCAGTAGCAAAACGGTTCCAAACGCAACCAAACGGAAAGAAACGCACCAAAACATGTGTTTAGGGTCCAATGGTGTGGATCAGGAGCGTTTTTTTGCAAAAAATTCTGACTTGACTTCGTGATCAGGAGCGTTTTTTGCGAAAAATTCTGACTTGACTTCGTGGCACGAACTTTTGCATTAATTACACCAATTTGGCACATTTTGCAGCAAGTTTCGCGCAATAGGGAAACGGTCCCAAATGCATCCAAACAGAAAGAAACACACCAAAACATGAGTTTAGGGTCCAATGGTGTGGATCGGGAGCATACGTTGCGAAAAATTCCGACACGACTTCGTGGCACGAACTTTTGAATTAATTGCACTAGTTTGGCGCGTTTTCGTTCATTAGCGAAACGGTCACAAATGCACCCAAACAAAAAGAAACACACCAAAACATGAGTTTAGGGTCCTATGGTATGGATCGTGAGTGTTCGTTGTGAAAAATTATAACACGACTTCGTGGTAAGAACTTTTACATTAATTGCACCAGTCTGGCGCGTTATGCACCAAGTTTCGTGAAGTAGCGAAACGGTCCCAAATGCACCCAAACAGAAAGAAATGCACCAAAACATGAGATTAGGGTCCAATGGTATGGATCGGGAGTGTTCGTTGTGAAAAATTCTAACAAGACATCGTGGCACGAACTTTTGCATTAATTGCACCAGCTTGGTGCGTTTTTGTGCAATAGCGAAACGGTCCCAAATGCACCCGAACGGAAAGAAACGCAACAAAACATGAGTTTAGGGTCCAATGTTGTGGATCGGGAGAGTCGTTGCGAAAAATTCCAACACGAGTTTATGGCACAAACATTTGCATTAATTGCACCAGTTTAGCGTGTTTTGCAGCAAGTTTCGTGCAGTGGCGAAACAGTTCCAAATACACCCTAATGGAAAGGAAGGCACCAAAACATGAAATTAGGGTCCAATGGTATGGATCGGAAGCGTTCGTTGTGAAAAATTCTAACAAGACATCATGGCATGAACTTTTGCATTAATTGCACCAGTTTGGCACATTTTCGTGCAATAGCGAAATGGTCCCAAATGCTCCCAAATGGAAAGAAACGCACAAAAACATGAGTTTAGGGTCCAATGGTGTGGATTGTGAGCGTTCGTTGCGAAAAATTATAACACGACTTTGTGGAACGAACTATTACATTAATTGCACCAGTCTAGCGCGTTATGCACCAAGTTTCGTGCAGTAGCGAAACCGTCTCAAATGCACCCAAATAGAAAGAAACGCACCAAAACATGAGATTAGGGTCCAATTGTATGGATCGGGAGTGTTTGTTTTGAAAAATTCTAACAAGACATCGTGGCATGAACTATTGCATTAATTGCACCAGTCTGGTGCGTTTTACACCAAGTTTCGTGTAGTAGCGAAACGGTCACAAATGCACCCAAACAAAAAGAAACGCACAAAAACATGAGTTTAGGTCCAATGGTGTGGATCGGGAGCGACGCTGTGAAAAATTCTGACATGACTTCGTGGCATGAACTTTTGCATTAATTGCACCAGTTTGGCGCATTTTGCGGCAAGTTTCGTGTAGTAGCAAAACGGTTCCAAATGCACCCAAACGGAAAGAAACGCAACTAAACATGAGTTTAGGGTCCAATGGTATGAATCGGGAGTGTTGTTGTGAAAAATCCTAACACGACTTTGTGGCACGAACTTTTGCATTAATTGCACCAGTTTGGCGCATTTTGCGGCAAGTTTCGTGTAGTAGCAAAATGGTTCCAAATGCACCCAAATGGAAAGAAACGCACCAAAACATGAGTTTAGGGTCCAGTGGTGTGGATCTTGAGCGTTCATTGCGAAAAACTATGACACGACTTCGTGGCACGAACTTTTATATTAATTGCACCAGTCTGGCGCATTTTACACCAAGTTTCGTGCAGTAGCAAAACGGTCACAAATGCACCCAAACAGAAAGAAACGCACCAAAACATGAGATTAGGGTGCAATGGTATGTTTAGGGAGCGTCGTTGCGAAAAATTCCGACACGACTTTGTGGCACGGACTTTTGCATTAATTTCACCAGTTTGGCGCTTTTTGCAGCAAGTTTCGTGCAGTAGCGAAATGATTCCAAATGCACCCAAATGGAAAGGAAGGCACCAAAACATTAGATTAGGGTCCAATGGTATGGATCAGAAGCGTTCGTTTTGAAAAATTCTTACAAGACATCACGGCACGAACTTTTGCATTAATTGCACCAGTTTGGTGCGTTTTCGTGCAATAGCGAAATGGTCCAAAATGCTCCCAAACGGAAATAAACACACCAAAACATGAGTTTAGGGTCCAATGGTGTGGATTGTGAGCGTTTGTTGTGAAAAATTATAACACGACTTCGTGCACGGACTATTAGATTAATTGCACTAGTTTGGTGCGTTTTCGTGTAATAGCGAAACTGTTCCAAATGCACCCAAATGGAAAGAAACGCACCAAAACATGAGATTAGGGTTCAATGGTATGGATCAGGAGTGTTCTTTGTGAAAAATTCTAACAAGACATCATGGCACGAACTTTTGCATTAATTGCACTAGTTTGGTGCGTTTTCGTGCAATAGCGAAATGGTCCCGAATGCTCCCAAACAGAAAGAAATGCACCAAAACAGGAGTTTAGGGTCCAATGGTGTGGATCGGGAGCATCGTTGCGAAAAATTTCGACACAACTTTGTGGCACGAACTTTTGCATTACTTTCACCAGTTTGGCGTGTTTTGCAGCATGTTTCGTGCAGTAGCAAAACGGTTCCAAATGCACCCAACCGGAAAGAAACGCACCAAAACATGTGTTTAGGGTCCAATGGTGTGGATCAGGAGCATTTGTTGCGAAAAATTCTGACTTGACTTCGTGGCACGAACTTTTGCATTAATTGCACCAGTTTCGCGCGTTTTCATTCATTAGAGAAACGGTCACAAATGCACCCAAACAAAAAGAAACACACCAAAACATGAGTTTAGGGTCCTATGGTATGGATCGTGATCGTTCGTTGCGAAAAATTATGACACGACTTCGTGGCACGAACGTTTACATTAATTGCACCAGTCTGGCGCGTTATGCACCATGTTTCGAGCAGTAGCAAAACAGTCCCAAATGCACCTTACCTGAAAGAAATACACGAAAACATGAGTTTAGGGTCCAATGGTGTTGATCGGGAGCATACGTTGCGAAAAATTCTGACACGACTTCGTGGCACGAACTTTTACATTAATTGCACAAGTTTGGCGCGTTTTCGTTCACTAGAGAAACGGTCACAAATGCACCCAAACAAAAAGAAACACACCAAAACTTGAGTTTAGGGTCCAATGGTATGGATCGTGAGCATTCGTTGCGAAAAATTATGGCACGACTTCGTGGCAAGAACTTTTACATTAATTGCACCAGTCTGGCGCGTTATGCACCAAGTTTCGTGAAGTAGCGAAATGGTCCCAATTGCACACAAACGGAAAGAAACGCACCAAAACATGTGATTAGGGTCCAATGGTATGAATCGGGAGCGTTCGTTGTGAAAATTTTTAACAAGACATCGTGGCACGAACTTTTGCATTGATTGCACCAGCTTGGTGCGTTTTTGTGCAATAGCGAAACGGTCCAAAATGCACCCGAACA
Organism: Panicum virgatum; assembly: GCF_016808335.1. Taxonomy (NCBI): domain Eukaryota; kingdom Viridiplantae; phylum Streptophyta; class Magnoliopsida; order Poales; family Poaceae; genus Panicum; species Panicum virgatum. The sequence goes on from NW_024376414.1 coordinate 19,852, forward strand.
GAAAGAAAAACACCAAAACATGAGTTTAGTTTCCAATGTTGTGGATCGGGAGTGTTGTTGTGAAAAATTCCGACACGACTTTATGGCACGAACTTTTACATTAATTGCACCAGTCTGGCGCGTTATGTGCCATGTTTCGTGAAGTAGAGAAACGGTCCCAAATGCACCCAAATGGAAAGAAACACACCAAAACATGAGATTAGGGTCCAATGGTATGGATCGGAAGCGTTTATTGTGAAAAATTCTAACAAAACATCACAGCACAAACTTTTGCATTAATTGCACCAGTTTGGCGCGTTTTCGTGCAACAGCGAAATGGTCCAAAATGCTCCCAAACGGAAAGAAACGCACCAAAACATGAGTTTAGGGTCCAATGGTGTGGATCGTGAGCGTTCGTTGCGAAAAATTATAACACGACTTCGTGGCACGAACTATTACATTAATTGCACCAGTCTAGCGCGTTATGCACCATGTTTCGAGCAGTAGCAAAACAGTCCCAAATGCACCTTACCTGAAAGAAATACATGAAAACATGAGTTTAGGGTCCAATGGTGTTGATCGGGAGCATACGTTGCGAAAAATTCCGACACGACTTCGTGGCACGAACTTTTACATTAATTGCACAAGTTTGGCGCGTTTTCGTTCACTAGAGAAATGGTCACAAATGCACCCAAACAAAAAGAAACACACCAAAACTTGAGTTTAGGGTCCAATGGTATGGATCGTGAGCATTCGTTGCGAAAAATTATGCCACGACTTCGTGGCAAGAACTTTTACATTAATTGCACCAGTCTGGCGCGTTATGCACCAAGTTTCGTGAAGTAGCGAAACGGTCCCAATTGCACCCAAACGGAAAGAAACGCACCAAAACATGTGATTAGGGTCCAATGGTATGAATCGGGAGCGTTCGTTGTGAAAAATTTTAACAAGACATCGTGGCACGAACTTTTGCATTGATTGCACCAGCTTGGTGCGTTTTTGTGCAATAGCGAAACGGTCCAAAATGCACCCGAACAGAAAGAAACACACCAAAACATGAGTTTAGTTTCCAATGTTGTGGATCGGGAGTGTCGTTGTGAAAAATTCCGACACGACTTTATGGCACGAACTTTTACATTAATTGCACCAGTCTGGCGCATTATGTGCCATGTTTCGTGAAGTAGAGAAACGGTCCCAAATGCACCCAAACGGAAAGAAACACACCAAAACATGAGATTAGGGTTCAATGGTATGGATCGGAAGTGTTTGTTGTGAAAAATTCTAACAAAACATCACGGCACAAACTTTTGCATTAATTGCACCAGTTTGGCGCGTTTTCGTGCAACAGCGAAATGGTCCAAAATGCTCCCAAACGGAAAGAAACGCACCAAAACATGAGTTTAGGGTCCAATGGTGTGGATCGTGAGCGTTCGTTGCGAAAAATTATAACACGACTTCGTGGCATGAACTTTTGCATTAATTGCACCAGTTTGGCGCGTTTTCGTGCAATAGCGAAATAGTCCCAAATGCACCCGAACGGAAAGAAACGCACCAAAACATGAGTTGAGGGTCCAATGGTGTGGATCATGAACGTTCATTGCGAAAAATTATGACACGACTTCGTCGCAAGAACTTTTACGTTAATTGCATCAGACTGGCGTGTATTGCACCAAGTTTCGTGCAGTAGCGAAACGGTCCCAAATGCACCCAAACGGAAAGAAATGCACCAAAACATGAGATTAGGGTCCAATGGTATGGATCGGGAGCGTTATTTGTGAAAAATTCTGACAAGACATCGTGGCACGAATTTTTGCGTTAATTGCACGAGTTTGGCGCATTTTCTTGCAATAGCAAAACGGTCCCAATTGCACCCGAACGGAAAGAAACGAAACAAAACATGAGTTTAGGGTGTAATGTTGTGGATCGTGTGTGTTTGTTGCGAAAAATTATGACACGACTTCATGGAATTTACTTTTACATTAATTGCACCAGTCTGGCGAGTTTTACACCAAATTTTGTGCAGTAGCGAAACGGTCACAAATGTACCCAAACGGAAAGAAACGCACCAAAACATGAGTTTAGGGTCCAATGGTGTGGATCGGGAGTGTCGTGGCATGAACTTTTGCATTAATTGCACCAGTTTGGCGCATTTTGCGGCAAGTTTCGTGTAGTAGCAAAACTATTCCAAATGCACCCAAACGGAAAGAAACGCACCAAAACATGGGTTTAGGGTCTAATGGTGTCGATTGTGAGCGTTCATTGCGAAAAATTATAACACGACTTCGTGGCACGAACTTTTACATTAATTGCACCAGTCTGGCGCATTTTACACCAAGTTTCGTGCAGTAGCGAAACGGTTCCAAATGCACCCAAATGGAAAGGAAGGCACCAAAACATTAGATTAGGGTCCAATGGTATGGATCAGAAGTGTTCGTTGTGAAAAATTCTAAAAAGACATCACGGCACGAACTTTTGCATTAATTGCACCAGTTTGGTGCATTTTCGTACAATAGCGAAATGGTCCCAAATGCTCCCAAATGGAAAGAAACGCACCAAAACATGAGTTTAGAGTCCAATGGTGTGGATCGGGAGTGTCGTTGCGAAAAATTCTGACACGACTTTGTGGCACGAATTTTTGCATTAATTTCACGAGTTTGGCGTGTTTTGCTGCAAGTTTCGTGCAGTAGCAAAACGGTTCCAAATGCAACCAAACGGAAAGAAACGCACCAAAACATGTGTTTAGGGTCCAATGGTGTGGATCAGGAGTGCTTGTTGTGAAAAATTCTGACTTGACTACATGGCACGAACTTTTGCATTAATTAGACCAGTTTGGCACATTTTGCAACAACTTTCGCACAGTAGGGAAACGGTCCCAAATGCATCCAAACAGAAAGAAACACACCAAAACATGAGTTTAGGGTCCAATGGTGTGGATCGGGAGCATATGTTGCGAAAAATTCCGACACGACTTCGTGGCACGAACTTTTGCATTAATTGCACTAGTTTGGCGCGTTTTCGTTCAGTAGCGAAATGGTGCCAAATGCACCCAAACGGAAAGAAACGCACGAAAACATGAGTTTAGGGTCCAATTGTATGGATCGGGAGTGTTTGTTGTGAAAAATTCTAACAAGACATCGTGGCATGAACTTTTGCATTAATTGCACCAGTTTGGCGCGTTTTCGTGCAATAGCGAAATAGTCCCAAATGCACCCGAACGGAAAGAAACGCACCAAAACATGAGTTGAGGGTCCAATGGTGTGGATCATGAACGTTCATTGCGAAAAATTATGAAACGACTTCGTCGCAAGAACTTTTACGTTAATTGCACCAGACTGGCGTGTATTGCACCAAGTTTCGTGCAGTAGCGAAACGGTCCCAAATGCACCCAAACGGAAAGAAACGCACCAAAACATGAGATTAGGGTCCAATGGTATGGATCGGGAGCGTTATTTGTGAAAAATTCTGACAAGACATCGTGGCACGAATTTTTGCGTTAATTGCACGAGTTTGGCGCATTTTCTTGCAATAGCAAAACGGTCCCAATTGCACCCGAACGGAAAGAAACGAAACAAAACATGAGTTTAGGGTGTAATGTTGTGGATCGTGTGTGTTTGTTGCGAAAAATTATGACACGACTTCATGGAATTTACTTTTACATTAATTGCACCAGTCTGGCGAGTTTTACACCAAATTTTGTGCAGTAGGGAAACGGTCACAAATGTACCCAAACGGAAAGAAACGCACCAAAACATGAGTTTAGGGTCCAATGGTGTGGATCGGGAGTGTCGTGGCATGAACTTTTGCATTAATTGCACCAGTTTGGCGCATTTTGCGGCAAGTTTCGTGTAGTAGCAAAACTGTTCCAAATGCACCCAAACGGAAAGAAACGCACCAAAACATGGGTTTAGGGTCTAATGGTGTCGATTGTGAGCGTTCATTGCGAAAAATTATAACACGACTTCGTGGCACGAACTTTTACATTAATTGCACCAGTCTGGCGCATTTTACACCAAGTTTCGTGCAGTAGCGAAACGGTTCCAAATGCACCCAAATGGAAAGGAAGGCACCAAAACATTAGATTAGGGTCCAATGGTATGGATCAGAAGTGTTCGTTGTGAAAAATTCTAAAAAGACATCACGGCACGAACTTTTGCATTAATTGCACCAGTTTGGTGCGTTTTCGTACAATAGCGAAATGGTCCCAAATGCTCCCAAATGGAAAGAAACGCACCAAAACATGAGTTTAGAGTCCAATGGTGTGGATCGGGAGTGTCGTTGCGAAAAATTCTGACACGACTTTGTGGCACGAATTTTTGCATTAATTTCACCAGTTTGGCGTGTTTTGCTGCAAGTTTCGTGCAGTAGCAAAACGGTTCCAAATGCAACCAAACGGAAAGAAACGCACCAAAACATGTGTTTAGGGTCCAATGGTGTGGATCAGGAGTGCTTGTTGTGAAAAATTCTGACTTGACTACATGGCACGAACTTTTGCATTAATTAGACCAGTTTGGCACATTTTGCAACAACTTTCGCACAGTAGGGAAACGGTCCCAAATGCATCCAAACAGAAAGAAACACACCAAAACATGAGTTTAGGGTCCAATGGTGTGGATCGGGAGCATATGTTGCGAAAAATTCCGACACGACTTCGTGGCACGAACTTTTGCATTAATTGCACTAGTTTGGCGCATTTTCGTTCAGTAGCGAAATGGTGCCAAATTCACCCAAACGGAAAGAAACGCACGAAAACATGAGTTTAGGGTCCAATTGTATGGATCGGGAGTGTTTGTTGTGAAAAATTCTAACAAGACATCGTGGCATGAACTTTTGCATTAATTGCACCAGTTTGGCGCGTTTTCGTGCAATAGCGAAATAGTCCCAAATGCACCCGAATGGAAAGAAACGCACCAAAACATGAGTTGAGGGTCCAATGGTGTGGATCATGAACGTTCATTGCGAAAAATTATGAAACGACTTCGTCGCAAGAACTTTTACGTTAATTGCACCAGACTGGCGTGTATTGCACCAAGTTTCGTGCAGTAGCGAAACGGTCCCAAATACACCCAAACGGAAAGAAACGCACCAAAACATGAGATTAGGGTCCAATGGTATGGGTCGGGAGCGTTATTTGTGAAAAATTCTGACAAGACATCGTGGCACGAATTTTTGCGTTAATTGCACCAGTTTGGCGCATTTTCTTGCAATAGCAAAACGGTCCCAATTGCACCCGAACGGAAAGAAACGAAACAAAACATGAGTTTAGGGTGTAATGTTGTGGATCGTGTGTGTGTGTGTTGCGAAAAATTATGACACGACTTCATGGAATTTACTTTTACATTAATTGCACCAGTCTGGCGAGTTTTACACCAAATTTCTTGCAGTAGCGAAACGGTCACAAATGTACCCAAACGGAAAGAAACGCACCAAAACATGAGTTTAGGGTCCAATGGTGTGGATCGGGAGTGTCGTGGCATGAACTTTTGCATTAATTGCACCAGTTTGGCGCATTTTGCGGCAAGTTTCGTGTAGTAGCAAAACTGTTCCAAATGCACCCAAACGGAAAGAAACGCTCCAAAACATGGGTTTAGGGTCTAATGGTGTCGATTGTGAGCGTTCATTGCGAAAAATTATAACACGACTTCGTGGCACGAACTTTTACATTAATTGCACCAGTCTGGCGCATTTTACACCAAGTATCGTGCAGTAGCGAAACGGTTCCAAATGCACCCAAATGGAAAGGAAGGCACCAAAACATTAGATTAGGGTCCAATGGTATGGATCAGAAGTGTTCGTTGTGAAAAATTCTAAAAAGACATCACGACACGAACTTTTGCATTAATTGCACCAGTTTGGTGCGTTTTCGTACAATAGCGAAATGGTCCCAAATGCTCCCAAATGGAAAGAAACGCACCAAAACATGAGTTTAGAGTCCAATGGTGTGGATCGGGAGTGTCGTTGCGAAAAATTCTGACACGACCTTGTGGCACGAATTTTTGCATTAATTTCACCAGTTTGGCGTGTTTTGCTGCAAGTTTCGTGCAGTAGCAAAACGGTTCCAAATGCAACCAAACGGAAAGAAACGCACCAAAACATGTGTTTAGGGTCCAATGGTGTGGATCAGGAGTGCTTGTTGCGAAAAATTCTGACTTGACTACATGGCACGAACTTTTGCATTAATTAGACCAGTTTGGCACATTTTGCAACAAGTTTCGCACAGTAGGGAAACGGTCCCAAATGCATCCAAACAGAAAGAAACACACCAAAACATGAGTTTAGGGTCCAATGGTGTGGATCGGGAGCATATGTTGCGAAAAATTCCGACACGACTTCATGGCACGAACTTTTGCATTAATTGCACTAGTTTGGCGCGTTTTCGTTCAGTAGCGAAATGGTGCCAAATGCACCCAAACGGAAAGAAACGCACGAAAACATGAGTTTAGGGTCCAATTGTATGGATCGGGAGTGTTTGTTGTGAAAAATTCTAACAAGACATCGTGGCATGAACTTTTGCATTAATTGCACCAGTTTGGCGCGTTTTCGTGCAAAAGCGAAATAGTCCCAAATGCACCCGAACGGAAAGAAACGCACCAAAACATGAGTTGAGGGTCCAATGGTGTGGATCATGAACGTTCATTGCGAAAAATTATGAAACGACTTCGTCGCAAGAACTTTTACGTTAATTGCACCAGACTGGCGTGTATTGCACCAAGTTTCGTGCAGTAGCGAAACGGTCCCAAATGCACCCAAACGGAAAGAAACGCACCAAAACATGAGATTAGGGTCCAATGGTATGGATCGGGAGCGTTATTTGTGAAAAATTTTGACAAGACATCGTGGCACGAATTTTTGCGATAATTGCACCAGTTTGGCGCATTTTCTTGCAATAGCAAAACGGTCCCAATTGCACCCGAACGGAAAGAAACGAAACAAAACATGAGTTTAGGGTGTAATGTTGTGGATCGTGTGTGTTTGTTGCGAAAAATTATGACACGACTTCATGGAATTTACTTTTACATTAATTGCACCAGTCTGGCGAGTTTTACACCAAATTTCGTGCAGTAGCGAAACGGTCACAAATGTACCCAAACGGAAAGAAACGCACCAAAACATGAGTTTAGGGTCCAATGGTGTGGATCGGGAGTGTCGTGGCATGAACTTTTGCATTAATTGCACCAGTTTGGCGCATTTTGCGGCAAGTTTCGTGTAGTAGCAAAACTGTTCCAAATGCACCCAAACGGAAAGAAACGCTCCAAAACATGGGTTTAGGGTCTAATGGTGTCGATTGTGAGCGTTCATTGCGAAAAATTATAACACGACTTCGTGGCACGAACTTTTACATTAATTGCACCAGTCTGGCGCATTTTACACCAAGTTTCGTGCAGTAGCGAAACGGTTCCAAATGCACCCAAATGGAAAGGAAGGCACCAAAACATTAGATTAGGGTCCAATGGTATGGATCAGAAGTGTTCGTTGTGAAAAATTCTAATAAGACATCACGGCACGAACTTTTGCATTAATTGCACCAGTTTGGTGCGTTTTCGTACAATAGCGAAATGGTCCCAAATGCTCCCAAATGGAAAGAAACGCACCAAAACATGAGTTTAGAGTCCAATGGTGTGGATCGGGAGTGTCGTTGCGAAAAATTCTGACACGACTTTGTGGCACGAATTTTTGCATTAATTTCACCAGTTTGGCGTGTTTTGCTGCAAGTTTCGTGCAGTAGCAAAACGGTTCCAAATGCAACCAAACGGAAAGAAACGCACCAAAACATGTGTTTAGGGTCCAATGGTGTGGATCAGGAGTGCTTGTTGCGAAAAATTCTGACTTGACTACATGGCACGAACTTTTGCATTAATTAGACCAGTTTGGCACATTTTGCAACAAGTTTCGCACAGTAGGGAAACGGTCCCAAATGCATCCAAACAGAAAGAAACACACCAAAACATGAGTTTAGGGTCCAATGGTGTGGATCGGGAGCATATGTTGCGAAAAATTCCGACACGACTTCGTGGCACGAACTTTTGCATTAATTGCACTAGTTTGGCGCGTTTTCGTTCAGTAGCGAAATGGTGCCAAATGCACCCAAACGGAAAGAAACGCACGAAAACATGAGTTTAGGGTCCAATTGTATGGATCGGGAGTGTTTGTTGTGAAAAATTCTAACAAGACATCGTGGCATGAACTTTTGCATTAATTGCACCAGTTTGGCGCGTTTTCGTGCAATAGCGAAATAGTCCCAAATGCACCCGAACGGAAAGAAACGCACCAAAACATGAGTTGAGGGTCCAATGGTGTGGATCATGAACGTTCATTGCGAAAAATTATGAAACGACTTCGTCGCAAGAACTTTTACGTTAATGCACCAGACTGGCGTGTATTGCACCAAGTTTCGTGCAGTAGCGAAACGGTCCCAAATGCACCCAAACGGAAAGAAACGCACCAAAACATGAGATTAGGGTCCAATGGTATGGATCGGGAGCGTTATTTGTGAAAAATTCTGACAAGACATCGTGGCACGAATTTTTGCGTTAATTGCACCAGTTTGGCGCATTTTCTTGCAATAGCAAAACGGTCCCAATTGCACCCGAACGGAAAGAAACGAAACAAAACATGAGTTTAGGGTGTAATGTTGTGGATCATGTGTGTGTGTTGCGAAAAATTATGACACGACTTCATGGAATTTACTTTTACATTAATTGCACCAGTCTGGCGAGTTTTACACCAAATTTCGTGCAGTAGCGAAACGGTCACAAATGTACCCAAACGGAAAGAAACGCACCAAAACATGAGTTTAGGGTCCAATGGTGTGGATCGGGAGTGTCGTGGCATGAACTTTTGCATTAATTGCACCAGTTTGGCGCATTTTGCGGCAAGTTTCGTGTAGTAGCAAAACTGTTCCAAATGCACCCAAACGGAAAGAAACGCTCCAAAACATGGGTTTAGGGTCTAATGGTGTCGATTGTGAGCGTTCATTGCGAAAAATTATAACACGACTTCGTGGCACGAACTTTTACATTAATTGCACCAGTCTGGCGCATTTTACACCAAGTTTCGTGCAGTAGCGAAACGGTTCCAAATGCACCCAAATGGAAAGGAAGGCACCAAAACATTAGATTAGGGTCCAATGGTATGGATCAGAAGTGTTCGTTGTGAAAAATTCTAATAAGACATCACGGCACGAACTTTTGCATTAATTGCACCAGTTTGGTGCGTTTTCGTACAATAGCGAAATGGTCCCAAATGCTCCCAAATGGAAAGAAACGCACCAAAACATGAGTTTAGAGTCCAATGGTGTGGATCGGGAGTGTCGTTGCGAAAAATTCTGACACGACTTTGTGGCACGAATTTTTGCATTAATTTCACCAGTTTGGCGTGTTTTGCTGCAAGTTTCGTGCAGTAGCAAAACGGTTCCAAATGCAACCAAACGGAAAGAAACGCACCAAAACATGTGTTTAGGGTCCAATGGTGTGGATCAGGAGTGCTTGTTGCGAAAAATTCTGACTTGACTACATGGCACGAACTTTTGCATTAATTAGACCAGTTTGGCACATTTTGCAACAAGTTTCGCACAGTAGGGAAACGGTCCCAAATGCATCCAAACAGAAAGAAACACACCAAAACATGAGTTTAGGGTCCAATGGTGTGGATCGGGAGCATATGTTGCGAAAAATTCCGACACGACTTCGTGGCACGAACTTTTGCATTAATTGCACTAGTTTGGCGCGTTTTCGTTCAGTAGCGAAATGGTGCCAAATGCACCCAAACGGAAAGAAACGCACGAAAACATGAGTTTAGGGTCCAATTGTATGGATCGGGAGTGTTTGTTGTGAAAAATTCTAACAAGACATCGTGGCATGAACTTTTGCATTAATTGCACCAGTTTGGCGCGTTTTCGTGCAATAGCGAAATAGTCCCAAATGCACCCGAACGGAAAGAAACGCACCAAAACATGAGTTGAGGGTCCAATGGTGTGGATCATGAACGTTCATTGCGAAAAATTATGAAACGACTTCGTCGCAAGAACTTTTACGTTAATGCACCAGACTGGCGTGTATTGCACCAAGTTTCGTGCAGTAGCGAAACGGTCCCAAATGCACCCAAACGGAAAGAAACGCACCAAAACATGAGATTAGGGTCCAATGGTATGGATCGGGAGCGTTATTTGTGAAAAATTCTGACAAGACATCGTGGCACGAATTTTTGCGTTAATTGCACCAGTTTGGCGCATTTTCTTGCAATAGCAAAACGGTCCCAATTGCACCCGAACGGAAAGAAACGAAACAAAACATGAGTTTAGGGTGTAATGTTGTGGATCATGTGTGTGTGTTGCGAAAAATTATGACACGACTTCATGGAATTTACTTTTACATTAATTGCACCAGTCTGGCGAGTTTTACACCAAATTTCGTGCAGTAGCGAAACGGTCACAAATGTACCCAAACGGAAAGAAACGCACCAAAACATGAGTTTAGGGTCCAATGGTGTGGATCGGGAGTGTCGTGGCATGAACTTTTGCATTAATTGCACCAGTTTGGCGCATTTTGCGGCAAGTTTCGTGTAGTAGCAAAACTGTTCCAAATGCACCCAAACGGAAAGAAACGCTCCAAAACATGGGTTTAGGGTCTAATGGTGTCGATTGTGAGCGTTCATTGCGAAAAATTATAACACGACTTCGTGGCACGAACTTTTACATTAATTGCACCAGTCTGGCGCATTTTACACCAAGTTTCGTGCAGTAGCGAAACGGTTCCAAATGCACCCAAATGGAAAGGAAGGCACCAAAACATTAGATTAGGGTCCAATGGTATGGATCAGAAGTGTTCGTTGTGAAAAATTCTAATAAGACATCACGGCACGAACTTTTGCATTAATTGCACCAGTTTGGTGCGTTTTCGTACAATAGCGAAATGGTCCCAAATGCTCCCAAATGGAAAGAAACGCACCAAAACATGAGTTTAGAGTCCAATGGTGTGGATCGGGAGTGTCGTTGCGAAAAATTCTGACACGACTTTGTGGCACGAATTTTTGCATTAATTTCACTAGTTTGGCGTGTTTTGCTGCAAGTTTCGTGCAGTAGCAAAACAGTTCCAAATGCAACCAAACGGAAAGAAACGCACCAAAACATGTGTTTAGGGTCCAATGGTGTGGATCAGGAGTGCTTGTTGTGAAAAATTCTGACTTGACTACATGGCACGAACTTTTGCATTAATTAGACCAGTTTGGCACATTTTGCAACAAGTTTCGCACAGTAGGGAAACGGTCCCAAATGCATCCAAACAGAAAGAAACACACCAAAACATGAGTTTAGGGTCCAATGGTGTGGATCGGGAGCATATGTTACGAAAAATTCCGACACGACTTCGTGGCACGAACTTTTGCATTAATTGCACTAGTTTGGCGCGTTTTCGTTCAGTAGCGAAATGGTGCCAAATGCACCCAAACGGAAAGAAACGCACGAAAACATGAGTTTAGGGTCCAATTGTATGGATCGGGAGTGTTTGTTGTGAAAAATTCTAACAAGACATCGTGGCATGAACTTTTGCATTAATTGCACCAGTTTGGCGCGTTTTCGTGCAATAGCGAAATAGTCCCAAATGCACCCGAACGGAAAGAAACGCACCAAAACATGAGTTGAGGGTCCAATGGTGTGGATCATGAACGTTCATTGCGAAAAATTATGAAACGACTTCGTCGCAAGAACTTTTACGTTAATTGCACCAGACTGGCGTGTATTGCACCAAGTTTCGTGCAGTAGCGAAACGGTCCCAAATGCACCCAAACGGAAAGAAACGCACCAAAACATGAGATTAGGGTCCAATGGTATGGATCGGGAGCGTTATTTGTGAAAAATTCTGACAAGACATCGTGGCACGAATTTTTGCGTTAATTGCACCAGTTTGGCGCATTTTCTTGCAATAGCAAAACGGTCCCAATTGCACCCGAACGGAAAGAAACGAAACAAAACATGAGTTTAGGGTGTAATGTTGTGGATCGTGTGTGTTTGTTGCGAAAAATTATGACACGACTTCATGGAATTTACTTTTACATTAATTGCACCAGTCTGGCGAGTTTTACACCAAATTTCGTGCAGTAGCGAAACGGTCACAAATGTACCCAAACGGAAAGAAACGCACCAAAACATGAGTTTAGGGTCCAATGGTGTGGATCGGGAGTGTCGTGGCATGAACTTTTGCATTAATTGCACCAGTTTGGCGCATTTTGCGTTAAGTTTCGTGTAGTAGCAAAACTGTTCCAAATGCACCCAAACGGAAAGAAACGCACCAAAACATGGGTTTAGGGTCTAATGGTGTCGATTGTGAGCTTTCATTGCGAAAAATTATAACACGACTTCGTGGCATGAACTTTTACATTAATTGCACCAGTCTGGCGCATTTTACACCAAGTTTCGTGCAGTAGCGAAACGGTTCCAAATGCACCCAAATGGAAAGGAAGGCACCAAAACATTAGATTAGGGTCCAATGGTATGGATCAGAAGTGTTCGTTGTGAAAAATTCTAAAAAGACATCACGGCACGAACTTTTGCATTAATTGCACCAGTTTGGTGCGTTTTCGTACAATAGCGAAATGGTCCCAAATGCTCCCAAATGGAAAGAAACGCACCAAAACATGAGTTTAGAGTCCAATGGTGTGGATCGGGAGTGTCGTTGCGAAAAATTCTGACACGACTTTGTGGCACGAATTTTTGCATTAATTTCACTAGTTTGGCGTGTTTTGCTGCAAGTTTCGTGCAGTAGCAAAACGGTTCCAAATGCAACCAAACGGAAAGAAACGCACCAAAACATGTGTTTAGGGTCCAATGGTGTGGATCAGGAGTGCTTGTTGTGAAAAATTCTGACTTGACTACATGGCACGAACTTTTGCATTAATTAGACCAGTTTGGCACATTTTGCAACAAGTTTCGCACAGTAGGGAAACGGTCCCAAATGCATCCAAACAGAAAGAAACACACCAAAACATGAGTTTAGGGTCCAATGGTGTGGATCGGGAGCATATGTTGCGAAAAATTCCGACACGACTTCGTGGCACGAACTTTTGCATTAATTGCACTAGTTTGGCGCGTTTTCGTTCAGTAGCGAAATGGTGCCAAATGCACCCAAACGGAAAGAAACGCACGAAAACATGAGTTTAGGGTCCAATTGTATGGATCGGGAGTGTTTGTTGTGAAAAATTCTAACAAGACATCGTGGCATGAACTTTTGCATTAATTGCACCAGTTTGGCGCGTTTTCGTGCAATAGCGAAATAGTCCCAAATGCACCCGAACGGAAAGAAACGCACCAAAACCTGAGTTGAGGGTCCAATGGTGTGGATCATGAACGTTCATTGCGAAAAATTATGAAACGACTTCGTCGCAAGAACTTTTACGTTAATTGCACCAGACTGGCGTGTATTGCACCAAGTTTCGTGCAGTAGCGAAACGGTCCCAAATGCACCCAAACGGAAAGAAACGCACCAAAACATGAGATTAGGGTCCAATGGTATGGATCGGGAGCGTTATTTGTGAAAAATTCTGACAAGACATCGTGGCACGAATTTTTGCGTTAATTGCACCAGTTTGGCGCATTTTCTTGCAATAGCAAAACGGTCCCAATTGCACCCGAACGGAAAGAAACGAAACAAAACATGAGTTTAGGGTGTAATGTTGTGGATCGTGTGTGTTTGTTGCGAAAAATTATGACACGACTTCATGGAATTTACTTTTACATTAATTGCACCAGTCTGGCGAGTTTTACACCAAATTTCGTGCAGTAGCGAAACGGTCACAAATGTACCCAAACGGAAAGAAACGCACCAAAACATGAGTTTAGGGTCCAATGGTGTGGATCGGGAGTGTCGTGGCATGAACTTTTGCATTAATTGCACCAGTTTGGCGCATTTTGCGTTAAGTTTCGTGTAGTAGCAAAACTGTTCCAAATGCACCCAAACGGAAAGAAACGCACCAAAACATGGGTTTAGGGTCTAATGGTGTCGATTGTGAGCTTTCATTGCGAAAAATTATAACACGACTTCGTGGCATGAACTTTTACATTAATTGCACCAGTCTGGCGCATTTTACACCAAGTTTCGTGCAGTAGCGAAACGGTTCCAAATGCACCCAAATGGAAAGGAAGGCACCAAAACATTAGATTAGGGTCCAATGGTATGGATCAGAAGTGTTCGTTGTGAAAAATTCTAAAAAGACATCACGGCACGAACTTTTGCATTAATTGCACCAGTTTGGTGCGTTTTCGTACAATAGCGAAATGGTCCCAAATGCTCCCAAATGGAAAGAAACGCACCAAAACATGAGTTTAGAGTCCAATGGTGTGGATCGGGAGTGTCGTTGCGAAAAATTCTGACACGACTTTGTGGCACGAATTTTTGCATTAATTTCACTAGTTTGGCGTGTTTTGCTGCAAGTTTCGTGCAGTAGCAAAACGGTTCCAAATGCAACCAAACGGAAAGAAACGCACCAAAACATGTGTTTAGGGTCCAATGGTGTGGATCAGGAGTGCTTGTTGTGAAAAATTCTGACTTGACTACATGGCACGAACTTTTGCATTAATTAGACCAGTTTGGCACATTTTGCAACAAGTTTCGCACAGTAGGGAAACGGTCCCAAATGCATCCAAACAGAAAGAAACACACCAAAACATGAGTTTAGGGTCCAATGGTGTGGATCGGGAGCATATGTTGCGAAAAATTCCGACACGACTTCGTGGCACGAACTTTTGCATTAATTGCACTAGTTTGGCGCGTTTTCGTTCAGTAGCGAAATGGTGCCAAATGCACCCAAACGGAAAGAAACGCACGAAAACATGAGTTTAGGGTCCAATTGTATGGATCGGGAGTGTTTGTTGTGAAAAATTCTAACAAGACATCGTGGCATGAACTTTTGCATTAATTGCACCAGTTTGGCGCGTTTTCGTGCAATAGCGAAATAGTCCCAAATGCACCCGAACGGAAAGAAACGCACCAAAACATGAGTTGAGGGTCCAATGGTGTGGATCATGAACGTTCATTGCGAAAAATTATGAAACGACTTCGTCGCAAGAACTTTTACGTTAATTGCACCAGACTGGCGTGTATTGCACCAAGTTTCGTGCAGTAGCGAAACGGTCCCAAATGCACCCAAACGGAAAGAAACGCACCAAAACATGAGATTAGGGTCCAATGGTATGGATCGGGAGCGTTATTTGTGAAAAATTCTGACAAGACATCGTGGCACGAATTTTTGCGTTAATTGCACCAGTTTGGCGCATTTTCTTGCAATAGCAAAACGGTCCCAATTGCACCCGAACGGAAAGAAACGAAACAAAACATGAGTTTAGGGTGTAATGTTGTGGATCGTGTGTGTTTGTTGCGAAAAATTATGACACGACTTCATGGAATTTACTTTTACATTAATTGCACCAGTCTGGCGAGTTTTACACCAAATTTCGTGCAGTAGCGAAACGGTCACAAATGTACCCAAACGGAAAGAAACGCACCAAAACATGAGTTTAGGGTCCAATGGTGTGGATCGGGAGTGTCGTGGCATGAACTTTTGCATTAATTGCACCAGTTTGGCGCATTTTGCGTTAAGTTTCGTGTAGTAGCAAAACTGTTCCAAATGCACCCAAACGGAAAGAAACGCACCAAAACATGGGTTTAGGGTCTAATGGTGTCGATTGTGAGCTTTCATTGCGAAAAATTATAACACGACTTCGTGGCATGAACTTTTACATTAATTGCACCAGTCTGGCGCATTTTACACCAAGTTTCGTGCAGTAGCGAAACGGTTCCAAATGCACCCAAATGGAAAGGAAGGCACCAAAACATTAGATTAGGGTCCAATGGTATGGATCAGAAGTGTTCGTTGTGAAAAATTCTAAAAGACATCACGGCACGAACTTTTGCATTAATTGCACCAGTTTGGTGCGTTTTCGTACAATAGCGAAATGGTCCCAAATGCTCCCAAATGGAAAGAAACGCACCAAAACATGAGTTTAGAGTCCAATGGTGTGGATCGGGAGTGTCGTTGCGAAAAATTCTGACACGACTTTGTGGCACGAATTTTTGCATTAATTTCACTAGTTTGGCGTGTTTTGCTGCAAGTTTCGTGCAATAGCAAAACGGTTCCAAATGCAACCAAACGGAAAGAAACGCACCAAAACATGTGTTTAGGGTCCAATGGTGTGGATCAGGAGTGCTTGTTGTGAAAAATTCTGACTTGACTACATGGCACGAACTTTTGCATTAATTAGACCAGTTTGGCACATTTTGCAACAAGTTTCGCACAGTAGGGAAACGGTCCCAAATGCATCCAAACAGAAAGAAACACACCAAAACATGAGTTTAGGGTCCAATGGTGTGGATCGGGAGCATATGTTGCGAAAAATTCCGACACGACTTCGTGGCACGAACTTTTGCATTAATTGCACTAGTTTGGCGCGTTTTCGTTCAGTAGCGAAATGGTGCCAAATGCACCCAAACGGAAAGAAACGCACGAAAACATGAGTTTAGGGTCCAATTGTATGGATCGGGAGTGTTTGTTGTGAAAAATTCTAACAAGACATCGTGGCATGAACTTTTGCATTAATTGCACCAGTTTGGCGCGTTTTCGTGCAATAGCGAAATAGTCCCAAATGCACCCGAACGGAAAGAAACGCACCAAAACCTGAGTTGAGGGTCCAATGGTGTGGATCATGAACGTTCATTGCGAAAAATTATGAAACGACTTCGTCGCAAGAACTTTTACGTTAATTGCACCAGACTGGCGTGTATTGCACCAAGTTTCGTGCAGTAGCGAAACGGTCCCAAATGCACCCAAACGGAAAGAAACGCACCAAAACATGAGATTAGGGTCCAATGGTATGGATCGGGAGCGTTATTTGTGAAAAATTCTGACAAGACATCGTGGCACGAATTTTTGCGTTAATTGCACCAGTTTGGCGCATTTTCTTGCAATAGCAAAACGGTCCCAATTGCACCCGAACGGAAAGAAACGAAACAAAACATGAGTTTAGGGTGTAATGTTGTGGATCGTGTGTGTTTGTTGCGAAAAATTATGACACGACTTCATGGAATTTACTTTTACATTAATTGCACCAGTCTGGCGAGTTTTACACCAAATTTCGTGCAGTAGCGAAACGGTCACAAATGTACCCAAACGGAAAGAAACGCACCAAAACATGAGTTTAGGGTCCAATGGTGTGGATCGGGAGTGTCGTGGCATGAACTTTTGCATTAATTGCACCAGTTTGGCGCATTTTGCGTTAAGTTTCGTGTAGTAGCAAAACTGTTCCAAATGCACCCAAACGGAAAGAAACGCACCAAAACATGGGTTTAGGGTCTAATGGTGTCGATTGTGAGCTTTCATTGCGAAAAATTATAACACGACTTCGTGGCATGAACTTTTACATTAATTGCACCAGTCTGGCGCATTTTACACCAAGTTTCGTGCAGTAGCGAAACGGTTCCAAATGCACCCAAATGGAAAGGAAGGCACCAAAACATTAGATTAGGGTCCAATGGTATGGATCAGAAGTGTTCGTTGTGAAAAATTCTAAAAAGACATCACGGCACGAACTTTTGCATTAATTGCACCAGTTTGGTGCGTTTTCGTACAATAGCGAAATGGTCCCAAATGCTCCCAAATGGAAAGAAACGCACCAAAACATGAGTTTAGAGTCCAATGGTGTGGATCGGGAGTGTCGTTGCGAAAAATTCTGACACGACTTTGTGGCACGAATTTTTGCATTAATTTCACCAGTTTGGCGTGTTTTGCTTCAAGTTTCGTGCAGTAGCAAAACGGTTCCAAATGCACCCAAACGGAAAGAAACGCACCAAAACATGTGTTTAGGGTCCAATGGTGTGGATCAGGAGTGCTTGTTGCCAAAAATTCTGACTTGACTACATGGCACGAACTTTTGCATTAATTAGATCAGTTTGGCACATTTTGCAACAAGTTTCGCACAGTAGGGAAACGGTCCCAAATGCATCCAAACAGAAAGAAACACACCAAAACATGAGTTTAGGGTCCAATGGTGTGGATCGGGAGCATATGTTGCGAAAAATTCCGACACGACTTCGTGGCACGAACTTTTGCATTAATTGCACTAGTTTGGCGCGTTTTCGTTCAGTAGCGAAATGGTGCCAAATGCACCCAAACGGAAACAAACGCACGAAAACATGAGTTTAGGGTCCAATGGTATGGATCGTGAGCGTTCATTGCGAAAAATTATGACACGACTTTGTGGCACGAACTTTTACATTTGCACCAATTTGGCGCGTTATGCACCAAGTTTCGTGCAGTAGCAAAACGGTCCCAAATGCACCCTACCGGAAAGAAACGCACCAAAATATGAGTTTAGGGTCCAATGGTGTGGATCGGGAGCGTCGTTGTGAAAAATTCCGACACGACTTCGTGGCACGAACTTTTGTATTAATTGCACCAGTTTGGCGCATTTTGCGGCATGTTTCGTGTAGTAGCAAAACTGTTCCAAATGCACCCAAACCGAAAGAAACGCACCAAAACATGAGTTTAGGGTCCAATGGTGTGGATCGTGAGCGTTCATTGTGAAAAATTATAACACGACTTCGTGGCACGAACTTTTACATTAATTGCACCAATCTGGCGCGTTATGCACCAAGTTTCATGCAGTAGCAAAATGGTCCCAAATGCACCCTACCAGAAAGAAACGCACCAAAACATGAGTTTAGGGTCCAATGGTGTGGATCGGGAGCGTCGTTGTGAAAAATTCCGACACGACTTTGTGGCACAAACTTTTGCATTAATTGCACCAGTTTGGCGCATTTTGCGGCAAGTTTCGTGTAGTAGAAAAACTGTTCCAAATGCACCCAAACCGAAAGAAACAGACCAAAACATGAGATTAGGGTCCAATGGTGTGGATCGTGAGCGTTCATTGTGAAAAATTATAACACGACTTCGTGGCACGAACTTTTACATTAATTGCACCAGTCTGGCGCGTTATGTGCCAAGTTTCGTGAAGTAGAGAAACGGTCCCAAATGCACCCAAACGGAAAGAAACGCACCAAAACATGAGATTAGGGTCCAATGGTATGGATCAGAAGCATTTGTTGTGAAAAATTCTAACAAAACATCACGGCACAAACTTTTGCATTAATTGCACCAGTTTGGCGCGTTTTTGTGCAATAGCGAAATGGTCCCAAATGCTCCCAAACGGAAAGAAACGCACCAAAACATGAGTTTAGGGTCCAATGGTGTGGATCGTGAGCGTTCGTTGTGAAAAATTATAACACGACTTCGTGGCACGAACTATTACATTAATTGTACCAGTCTAGCGCGTTATGCACCAAGTTTTGTGCAATAGCGAAACGGTCCCAAATGCATCCGAACGGAAAGAAACGCAACAAAACATGAGTTTAGGGTCCAATGTTGTGGATCGGGAGCGTCGTTGCGAAAAATTCCAACACGAGTTTATGGCTCGAACTTTTGCATTAATTGCACCAGTTTAGCGCGTTTTGCAGCAAGTTTCGTGCATCGGCGAAACGGTTCCAAATGCACCCAAATGGAAAGGAAGGCACCAAAACATGAGATTAGGGTCCAATGGTATGGATCGGAAGCGTTCCTTGTGAAAAATTCTGACAAGACATCGTGGCACGAAGTTTTGCGTTAATTGCACCAGTTTGGCGCATTTTCTTGCAATAGCAAAACGGTCCCAAATGCACCCGAACGGAAAGAAACGAAACAAAACATGAGTTTAGGGTCCAATGTTGTGGATCGTGTGTGTTTGTTGCGAAAAATTATGACATGACTTCATGGAATTTACTTTTACATTAATTGCACCAGTCTGGCGAGTTTTACACCAAATTTCGTGCAGTAGCGAAACGGTCACAAATGTACCCAAACGGAAAGAAACACACCAAAACATGAGTTTAGGGTCCAATGGTGTGGATCGGGAGTGTCGTGGCATGAACTTTTGCATTAATTGCACCAGTTTGGCGCATTTTGCGGCAACTTTCGTGTAGTAGCAAAACTGTTCCAAATGCACCCAAACGGAAAGAAACGCACCAAAACATGGGTTTAGGGTCTAATGGTGTCGATTGTGAGCGTTCATTGCGAAAAATTATAACACGACTTCGTGGCACGAACTTTTACATTAATTGCACCAGTCTGGCGCATTTTACACCAAGTTTCGTGCAGTAGCGTAACGGTTCCAAATGCACCCAAATGGAAAGGAAGGCACCAAAACATTAGATTAGGGTCCAATGGTATGGATCAGAAGTGTTCGTTGTGAAAAATTCTAACAAGACATCACGACACGAACTTTTGCATTAATTGCACCAGTTTGGTGCATTTTCGTACAATAGCGAAATGGTCCCAAATGCTCCCAAATGGAAAGAAACGCACCAAAACATGAGTTTAGGTTCCAATGGTGTGGATCGGGAGTGTCGTTGCGAAAAATTCTGACACGACTTTGTGGCACGAACTTTTGCATTAATTTCACCAGTTTGGCGTGTTTTGCTGCAAGTTTTGTGCAGTAGCAAAACGGTTCCAAATGCAACCAAACGGAAAGGAACACACCAAAACATGTGTTTAGGGTCCAATGGTGTGGATCAGGAGCGTTTGTTGCGAAAAATTCTGACTTGACTTCATGGCACGAACTTTTGCATTAATTAGACCAGTTTGGCACATTTTGCAACAAGTTTCGCACAGTAGGGAAACGGTCCCAAATGCACCCTACCGGAAAGAAACGCACCAAAATATGAGTTTAGGGTCCAATGGTGTGGATCGGGAGCGTCGTTGTGAAAAATTCCGACACGACTTCGTGGCACGAACTTTTGCATTAATTGCACCAGTTTGGCGCATTTTGCGGCAAGTTTCGTGTAGTAGAAAAACTGTTCCAAATGCACCCAAACCGAAAGAAACGCACCAAAACATGAGTTTAGGGTCCAATGGTGTGGATCGTGAGCGTTCATTGTGAAAAATTATAACACGACTTCGTGGCACGAACTTTTACATTAATTGCACCAATCTGGCGCGTTATGCACCAAGTTTCGTGCCGTACCAAAACGGTCCCAAATGCACCCTACCGGAAAGAAACGCACCAAAACATGAGTTTAGGGTCCAATGGTGTGGATCGGGAGCGTCTTTGTGAAAAATTCCGACACGACTTTGTGGCACGAACTTTTGCATTAATTGCACCAGTTTGGCGCATTTTGCAGCAAGTTTCGTGTAGTAGCAAAACTGTTCCAAATGCACCCAAACCGAAAAAACGCACCAAAACATGAGATTAGAGTCCAATGGTGTGGATCGTGAGCGTTCATTGTGAAAAATTATAACACGACTTCGTGGCATGAACATGAGATTAGGGTGCAATGGTATGGATCGGAAGCGTTTGTTGTGAAAAATTCTAACAAAACATCACGGCACAAACTTTTGCATTAATTGCACCAGTTTGGCGCGTTTTCGTGCAATAGCGAAATGGTCCCAAATGCTCCCAAACGGAAAGAAACGCACCAAAACATGAGTTTAGGGTCCAATGGTGTGGATCGTGAGCGTTCGTTGCGAAAAATTATAACACGACTTCGTGGCACGAACTATTATATTAATTGTACCAGTCTAGCGCGTTATGCACCAAGTTTCGTGCAGTAGCGAAACAGACTCAAATGCACCCAAATAGAAAGAAACACACCAAAACATGAGATTAGGGTCCAATTGTATGGATCGGGAGTGTTTGTTTTGAAAAATTCTGACAAGACATCGTGGCATGAACTTTTGCATTAATTTCACCAGCTTGGCACATTTTTGTGCAATAGAGAAACGGTCCCAAATGCACCCAAATGGAAAAGAAACGAACCAAAACAGGAGATTAGGGTCCAATGGTATGGATCGGGTGCGTTATTTGTGAAAATTTCTGACAAGACATCGTGGCACAAACTTTTGCATTAATTGCTCCAGTTTGGCGCATTTTCTTGCAATAGCGAAACGGTCCCAAATGCACCCGAACGGAAAGAAATGCACCAAAACATGAGTTTAGGGTCCAATGTTGTGGACCGTGAGCGTTCGTTGCAAAAAATTATGACACGACTTCGTGGCACGAACTTTTACATTAATTGCACTAGTCTGGCGTGTTTTACACCAAGTTTCGTGCAGTAGCGAAACGGTCACAAATGCACCCAAACAAAAAGAAACGCACAAAAACATGAGATTAGGGTCCAATTGTATGGATCGGGAGTGTTTGTTGTGAAAAATTCTAATAAGACATCGTGGCATGAACTTTTGCATTAATTGCACCAGCTTGGCGCATTTTCGTGCAATAGCGAAATGGTCCCAAATGCACCCAAACGGAAAGAAACGCACCAAAACATGAGTTGAGGGTCCAATGGTGTGTATCATTAGCGTTCATTGCGAAAAATTATGACACGACTTCGTGGCAAGATCTTTTACATTAACTGCAATAGTCTGGCGTGTATTGCACCAAGTTTCGTGCAGTAGCGAAACGGTCCCAAATGCACCCAAACGGAAAGAAACGCACCAAACACATGAGATTAGGGTCCAATGGTATGGATCAGGAGCATTATTTGTGAAAAATTCTGACAAGACATCGTGGCACGAACTTTTGCATTAATTGCACCAGTTTGGCGCGTTTTCTTGCAATAGCGAAACGGTCCCAAATGCACCCGAATGGAAAGAAACGCACCAAAACATGAGTTTAGGGTCCAATGGTGTGGATCGTGAGTGTTCGTTGCGAAAAATTATGACACGACTTCGTGGCACAAACTTTCACATTAATTGCACCAGTCTGGCGCGTTTTCCACGAAGTTTCGTGCTGTAGCGAAACGGTCCCAAATGTACCCAAACGGTAAGAAACGCACCAAAACATGAGATTAGGGTCCAATGGTATGGATCGGGAGCATTTTTTTGTGAAAAATTCTAACAAGACATCACGGCACGAACTTTTGCATTAATTGCACGAGTTTGGCACGTTTTCGAGCAATAGTGAAACAGTTCCAAATGCACCCAAACGGAAAGAAACGCACCAAAACATAATGTTAGGGTCCAATGGTATGGATCAGGAGCATTCTTTGTGAAAAATTCTAACAAGACATCATGGCACGAACTTTTGCATTAATTGCACCAGTTTGGCGTGTTTCGTGTAATAGCGAAACAGTCACAAATGCACCCAAACGGAAAGAAATGCACCAAAACATGAGTTTAGGGTCCAATGGTGTGGATCGTGAGCGTTCGTTGCAAAAAATTATGACACGACTTCGTGGCAAGAACTTTTACAGTAACTGCACCAGTCTGGCGCGTAATGCATCAAGTTTCGTGCAGTAGCGAAATGGTCTCAAAAGCACCCAAACGGAAAGAAATGCACAAAAACATGAGATTAGGGCCCAATGGTATGGACCGGGAGCATTCTTAGTGAAAAATTCTGACAAGACATCGTGGCACGAACTTTTACATTAATTGAACAAGTGTGGCGCGTTTTCTTGCAAAAGCGAAACGGTCCCAAATGCACCTGAACGGAAAGAAATGCACCAAAACATGAGATTAGGGTACGATGTTGTGGATCATGAGCGTTCGTTGCGAAGAATTATGACACGACTTCGTGGCACGAACTTTTACATTAATTGCACCAGTCTGGCGCATTTTACACCAAGTTTCGGGCAGTAGCGAAACGTTCACAAATGTACCCAAACGGAAAGAAACGCAGCAAAACATGAGTTTGGGGTCTAATGGTATGGATCGGGAGCGTCGTTGTGAAAAAATCTGACACGACTTCGTGGCACGAACTTTTGCATTAATTGCACCAGTTTGGCGCATTTTGCAGCAAGTTTCGTGCTGTAGCGAAACGGTTCCAAATGCACCCTAATGGAAAGGAAGGCACCAAAACTTTAGATTAGGTTCCAAGGGTATGGATCGGAAGCTTTCGCTGTGAAAAATTCTAACAAGACATCATGGCACAAACTTTTGCATTAATTGCACCAGTTTGGCGTGTTTTCGTGCAATAGCGAAATGGTTCCAAATCTCCCAAACGGAAAGAAACGCACCAAAACATGAGTTTAGGGTCCAATTGTGTGGATTGTGAGCGTTCGTTGCGAAAAATTATAACACGACTTCGTGGCACGAACTATTATATTAATTGCACCAGTCTAGCTCGTTATGCACCAAGTTTCGTGCAGTAGCGAAACGGTCCCAAATGCACCCAAACACAAAGAAACGCACCAAAACTTGAGATTAGGGTCCAATGGTATGGATCGGGAGCGTTTGTTGTGAAAAATTCTAACAAGACATCGTGGCATGAACTTTTGCATTAATTGCACAAGTTTGGCGCATTTTCGTACAATAGCGAAACGGTCCCAAATGCACCCAAACGGAAAGAAATGCACCAAAACATGAGTTTAGGATCCAATGGTGTGGATCGTGAGCATTCGTTGCGAAAAATTATGACATGACTTCGTGGCACGAACTTTTACATTAATTGCACCAGTCGGGCGAATTTTACACCAAGTTTCGTGAAGTAGCGAAACGGTCCCAAATGCACCCAAACGGAAAGAAACACACCAAAACACGAGATTAGGGTCCAATGGTATGTATCGGGAGCATTCTTTGTGAAAAATTCTAACAAGACATCACGGCACGAACTTTTGCATTAATTGGACCAGTTTGGCGCGTTTTCGTGCAATAGCGAAATGGTTCCAAATGCACCCAAACAGAAAGAAACGCACCAAAACACGAGATTAGGATTCAATGGTACAGATCAGGAGCGTTCTTTGTGAAAAATTCCAACAAGACATCACGGCACAAATTTTTGCATTAATTGCACCAGTTTGGCGCGTTTTCGTGCAATAGCGAAACAGTCCCAAATGCACCCTAGCAAAAAGAAACGCACCAAAACATGAGTTTAGTGTCCAATAGTGTGGATCATGAGTGTTCGTTGCAAAAAATTATGACACGACTTCGTGGCATGAACTTTCACATTAATTGCACCAGTCTATCATGTTTTGCACGAAGTTTCGTGCAGTACCGAAACGGTCCCAAATGCACCCAAACGGAAAGAAACACACCAAAACATGAGATTAGGGTCCAATGGTATGGATCAAGAGCGTTCTTTGTGATAAATTCTAACAAGACATCACGGCACGAACTTTTGCATTAATTGCACCAATTTGGTGCGTTTTCGTGCAATAGTGAAACGGTTCCAAATGCACCCAAACGGAAAGAAACGCACCAAAACATGAGATTAGGGTCCAATGGTATGGATCAGGAGCGTTCTTTGTGGAAAATTCTAATAAGACATCACGGCACGAACTTTTGCATTAACTGCACTAGTTTGGCGCGTTTTCGTGAAGTAGCGAAACGGTCCCAAATGCACCCAAACGGAAAGAAATGCACCAAAACATGAGTTTAGGATCCAATGGTGTGGATCGTGAGCATTCGTTGCAAAAAATTATGACACGACTTCGTGGCAAGAACTTTTACATTAACTGCACCAGTGTGGCGCGTATTGCACCAAGTTTCGTGCTGTAGCGAAACGGTCCCAAATGCACCAAAATGGAAAGAGACGCACCAAAACATGAGATTAAGGTCCAATGGTATGGATCGGGAGCGTTCTTTGTGAAAAATTCTAACAAGACATCATGGCACGAACTTTTGCATTAATTGCACTAGTCTGGCGAGTTATGCACCAAGTTTCGTGAAGTAGCGAAACGGTCCCAAATGCACCCAAACGGAAAGAAACGCACCAAAACATCAGATTAGGGCCCAATGGTATGGATCGGGAGTGTTCGTTGTGAAAAATTCTAACAAGACATCGTGGCACGAACTTTTGCATTAATTGCACCAGCTTGGTGTGTTTTTGTGCAATAGTGAAATGGTCCCAAATGCACCCGAACGGAAAGAAACGCAACAAAACATGAGTTTAGGGTCCAATGTTGTGGATCGGGAGCGTCGTTGCGAAAAATTCCAACACGAGTTTATGGCTCGAACTTTTGCATTAATTACACCAGTTTAGCGCGTTTTCCAGAAAGTTTCGTGCAGTGGCGAAACGATTCCAAATACACCCTAATGGAAAGGAAGGCACCAAAACATGAGATTAGGGTCCAATGGTATGGATCGGAAGTGTTCGTTGTGAAAAATTCTAACAAGACATCATGGCACGAACTTTTGCATTAATTGCACCAGTTTGGCGCGTTTTCGTGCAATAGCGAAATGGTCCCTAATGCTCCCAAACGGAAAGAAACGCACCAAAACATGAGTTTAGGGTCTAATGGTGTGGATCGTGAGAGTTCATTGCAAAAAATTATGACACGACTTAGTGGCAAGAACTTTTAAACTAACTGCACCAGTGTGGCGTGTATTGCACCAAGTTTCGTGCAATAGTGAAACGGTCCCAAATGCACCCAAATGGAAAAGAAACGAACCAAAACAGGAGATTAGGGTCCAATGGTATGGATCGGGTGCGTTATTTGTGAAAATAACTGACAAGACATCGTGGCACAAACTTTTGCATTAATTGCTCCAGTTTGGCGCGTTTTCTTGCAATAGCGAAACGGTCCCAAATGCACCCGAACGGTAAGAAATGCACCAAAACATGAGTTTAGGGTCCAATGTTGTGGACCATGAGCGTTCGTTGCAAAAAATTATGACACGACTTCGTGGCACGAACTTTTACATTAATTGCACCAATCTGGCGCATTTTACACCAAGTTTCGTGCAGTAGCAAAACGGTCACAAATGCACCCAAACAAAAAGAAACGCACAAAAACATGAGTTTAGGGTCCAATGGTGTGGATTGTGAGTGTTCGTTGCGAAAAATTATAACACGACTTCGTGCACAGACTATTAGATTAATTGCACCAGTCTAGCGCGTTATGCACCAAGTTTCGTGCAGTAGCGAACCGGTCCCAAATGCACCCAAACAGAAAGAAACACACCAAAACATGAGATTAGGGTCCAATTGTATGGATCGGGAGTGTTTGCTGCGAAAAATTCTAATAAGACATCGTGGCACGAACTTTTGCATTAATTGCACCAGCTTGGCGCATTTTCGTTCAATAGCGAAATGGTCCCAAATGCACCCGAACGGAAACAAACGCACCAAAACATGAGTTGAGGGTCCAATGGTGTGGATCATTAGCGTTCATTGCGAAAAATTATGACACGACTTCGTGGCAAGATCTTTTACATTAACAGCAATAGTCTGGCATGTATTGCACCAAGTTTCGTGCAGTAGCGTAACGGTCCCAAATGCACCCAAACGGAAAGAAACGCACAAAAACATGAGATTAGGGTCCATTGGTATGGATCGGGAGCGTTATTTGTGAAAAATTCTAAAAAGACATCGTGGCACGAACTTTTGCATTAATTGCACCAGTTTGGCGTGTTTTCTTGCAATAGCGAAACGGTCCCAAATGCACCCGAATGGAAAGAAACGCACCAAAACATGAGTTTAGGGTCCAATGGTGTGGATCGTGAGTGTTCGTTGCGAAAAATTATGACACGACTTCGTGGCACGAACTTTCACATTAATTGCACCAGTCTGGCGTGTTTTGCACGAAGTTTCGTGCTGTAGCGAAACGGTCCCAAATGCACCCAAATGGAAAGAAACGCACCAAAACATGAGATTAGGGTCCAATGGTATGGATCGGGAGCGTTCTTTGTGAAAAATTCTAACAAGACATCATGGCACGAACTTTTGCATTAATTGCACAAGTTTGGCATGTTTTCGTGCAATAGCGAAACGGTTCCAAATGCACCCAAACGAAAAGAAACGCACCAAAACATAAGGTTAGGGTCCAATGGTATGGATTAGGAGCGTTCTTTGTGAAAAATTCTTCCAAGACATCACGGCACGAACTTTTGCATTAATTGCACCAGTTTGGCGTGTTTCGTGTAATAGCGAAACAGTCTCAAATGCACCCAAACGGAAAGAAATGCACCAAAACATGAGTTTAGGGTCCAATGGTGTCGATCGTGAGCGTTCGCTGCAAAAAAATATGACACAACTTCGTGGCAAGAACTTTTACAGTAACTGCACCAGTCTGGCGCGTAATGCACCAAGTTCGTGCAGTAGCGAAACGGTCCCAAAAGCACCCAAACGGAAAGAAACGCACCAAAACATGAGATTAGGGTCCGATGGTATGGATCGGGAGCATTCTTAGTGAAAAATTCTGACACGACATCGTGGCACGAACTTTTGCCTTAATTGTACAAGTGTGGCGCGTTTTCTTGCAATAGCGAAACGGTCCCAAATGCACCTGAACGGAAAGAAACGCACCAAAATATGAGATTAGGGTCCGATGTTGGGGATCATGAGCATTCGTTGCGAAGAATTATAACACGACTTCGTGGCACGAACTTTTACATTAATTGCACCAGTCTGGCGCATTTTATACCAAGTTTCGTGCAATAGCGAAACGTTCACAAATGTACCCAAACGGAAAGAAACGCAGCAAAACATGAGTTTGGGGTCCAATGGTATGGATCGGAAGCGTCGTTGTGAAAAATTCCGACACGACTTCGTGGCACGAACTTTTGCATTAATTGCACCAGTTTGGCGCATTTTGCAGCAAGTTTCATGCAGTAGCGAAACGGTTCCAAATGCACCCTAATGGAAAGGAAGGCACCAAAACTTTAGATTAGGTTCCAATGGTATGGATCGGAAGCGTTCGCTGTGAAAAATTCTAACAAGACATCACGGCACGAACTTTTGCATTAATTGCACCAGTTTGGCGTGTTTCCGTGCAATAGCGAAATGGTCCCAAATGCTCCCAAACGGAAAGAAACGCACCAAAACATGAGTTTAGGGTCCAATGGTGTGGATTGTGAGCGTTTGTTGCGAAAAATTATAACACGACTTCGTGGCACTAACTATTATATTAATTGCACCAGTCTAGCGCGTTATGCACAAAGTTTCGTGCAGTAGCGAAACGGTCCCAAATGCACCCAAACAAAAAGAAACGCACCAAAACATGAGATTAGGGTCCAATGGTATGGATCGAGAGCGTTTGTTGTGAAGAATTCTAACAAGACATCGTGGCATGAACTTTTGCATTAATTGCACAAGTTTGGCGCATTTTCGTACAATAGCGAAACGATCCCAAATGCACCCAAACGGAAAGAAATGCACCAAAACATGAGTTTTGGGTCCAATGGTGTGGATCGTGAGCATTCGTTGCGAAAAATTATGACATGACTTCGTGGCACGAACTTTTACATTAATTGCACCATTCGGGCGCATTTTACACCATGTTTCGTGAATTAGCGAAACGGTCCCAAATGCACCCAAACGGAAAGAAACGCACCAAAACACGAGATTAGGGTCCAATGGTATGTATCGGGAGCATTCTTTGTGAAAAATTCTAACAAGACATCACGGCACGAACTTTTGCATTAATTGGACCAGTATGGCGCGTTTTCGTACAATAGCGAAACGGTTCCAAATGCACCCAAACAGAAAGAAACGCACCAAAAGACGAGATTAGGATTCAATGGTATGGATCAGGAGCGTTCTTTTGAAAAATTCTAACAAGACATCATGGCACAAATTTTTGCATTAATTGCACCAGTTTGGAGCGTTTTCGTGCAATAGCGAAACGGTCCCAAATGCACCCTAATAGAAAGAAACGCACCAAAACATGAGTTTAGTGTCCAATAGTGTGGATCGTGAGTGTAGGTTGCAAAAAATTATGACACGACTTCGTGGCATGAACGTTCACATTAATTGCACCAGTCTATCACGTTTTGCACGAAGTTTCGTGCAGTACCGAAACGGTCCCAAATGCACCCAAACGGAAAGAAACAAACCAAAACATGATATTATGGTCCAATGGTATGGATCGTGAGCGTTCTTTGTGATACATTCTAACAAGACATCACGGCACGAACTTTTGCATTAATTGCACCAGTTTGGTGCGTTTTCGTGCAATAGAGAAACGGTTCCAAATGCACCCAAACGGAAAGAAACGCACCAAAACATGAGATTAGGGTCCTATGGTATGGATCGTGAGCGTTCATTGCGAAAAATTATGACATGACTTCGTGGCAAGAACTTTTACATTAATTGCATCAGTCTGGCGCGTTATGCACCAAGTTTCGTGAAGTAGCGAAACGGTCCCAAATGCACCCAAACGGAAAGAAACGCACCAAAACATGAGATTAGGGTCCAATGGTATGGATTGGGAGTGTTCGTTGTCAAAAATTCTAACAAGACATCGTGGCACAAACTTTTGCATTAATTGTACCAGCTTGGTGCGTTTTTGTGCAATAGCGAAACGGTCCCAAATGCACCCAAATGGAAAGAAACGCAACAAAACATGATTTTAGGGTCCAATGTTGTGGATCGGGAGTGTCGTTGCAAAAAATTCCAACACGACTTTGTCGCACGAACTTTTGCATTAATTTCACCAGTTTAGCGCATTTTGCAGCAAGTTTCATGCAGTGGCCAAATGGTTCCAAATGCACCCAAATGGAAAGGAAGGCACCAAAACATGAGATTAGGGTCCAATGGTATGGATTGGAAGCGTTCGTTGTGAAAATTCTAACAAGACATCACGGCACAAACTTTTGCATTAATTGCACCAGTTTGGCGCATTTTCGTGCAATAGCGAAATGGTCCCAAATGCATCCAAACGGAAAGAAACACACCAAAACATGAGTTTAGGGTCGAATGGTGTGGATCGTGAGTATTCGTTGCGAAAAATTCCGACACGACTTCGTGGCACGAACTTTTGCATTAATTTCACCAGTTTGGCGTGTTTTCGTTCAGTAGCGAAATGGTGCCAAATGCACCCAAACGGAAAGAAAGGCACCAAAACATGAGTTTAGGGTCCAACGATGTGGATCGTGAGCGTTCATTGTGAAAAATTATGACACGACTTCGTGGCACGAACTTTTATATTAATTGCACCAATCTGGCGCGTTATGCACCAAGTTTCGTGCAGTAGCGAAACGGTCCCAAATGCACCCTACCGGAAAGAAACGCACCAAAACATGAGTTTAGGGTCCAATGGTGTGGATCGGGAGCTTACGTTACGAAAAATTCCGACACGACTTCGTGGCATAAACTTTTGCATTAATTGCACTAGTTTGGCGAGTTTTCGTTCATTAGCGAAACGGTCACAAATGCACCCAAACAAAAAGAAACACACCAAAACATGAGTTTAGGGTCCTATGGTATGGATCATGAGTGTTCGTTGTGAAAAATTATGACACGACTTCGTGCGACAAACTTTAACATTAATTGCACCAGTCTGGCGCGTTATGCACCAAGTTTCGTGAAGTAGCGAAACGGTCCCAAATGCACCAAAACAGAAAGAAACGCACCAAAACATGAGATTAGGGCCCAATGGTATGGATCGGGAGTGTACGTTGTGAAAAATTCTAACAAGACATCGTGGCACGAACTTTTGCATTAAATGCACCATCTTGGTGCGTTTTTGTGCAATATCGAAACGGTCCCAAATGCACCCGAACGGAAAGAAACGCAACAAAACATGATTTTAGGGTCCAATGTTGTGGATCGGGAGTGTAGTTGCGAAAAATTCCAACATGACTTTGTCGCACGAACTTTTGCATTAATTTCACCAGTTTAGCGCGTTTTGCAGCAAGTTTCGTGCAATGGCGAAATGGTTCCAAATGCACCCAAATGGAAAGGAAGGCACCAAAACATGAGTTTAGGGTCGAATGGTGTGGATCGTGAGCTTTCGTTGCGAAAAATTCCGACATGACTTCGTGGCACGAACTTTTGCATTAATTTCACCAGTTTGGCGCGTTTTCGTTCAGTAGCGAAATGGTGCCAAATGCACCCAAATGGAAAGAAAGGCACCAAAACATGTGTTGATGGTCCAATGGTGTGGATCATGAGCGTTCATTGTGAAAAATTATGACACGACTTCATGGCTCGAACTTTTACATTAATTGCACCAATCTGGCGCGTTATGCACCAAGTTTCGTGCAGTAGCGAAACGGTCCCAAATGCACCCTACCGGAAAGAAACGCACCGAAACATGAGTTTAGGGTCCAATGGTGTTGATCGGGAGCATATGGTGTGAAAAATTCCGACACGACTTCGTGGCACAAACTTTTGCATTAATTGCACTAGTTTGGCGCGTTTTCGTTCATTAGCGAAATAGTCACAAATGCACCCAAACAAAAAGAAACAAACAAAAACATGAGTTTAGGTTCCTATGGTATGGATCGTGAGCATTCGTTGTGAAAAATTCTAACAAGACATCGTGGCACGAACTTTTGCATTAATTGCACCAGCTTGGTGCGTTTTTGTGCAATAGCGAAACAGTCCCAAATGCACCCAAACGGAAAGAAACGCAACAAAACATGATTTTAGGGTCTAATGTTGTGGATCGGGAGCGTCGTTGCAAAAAACTCCAACACAACTTTGTCGCACGAACTTTTGCATTAATTTCACCAGTTTAGCGCGTTTTGCAGCAAGTTTCGTGCAGTGGCGAAACGGTTCCAAATGCACCCAAATGGAAAGGAAGGCACCAAAACATGAGATTAGGGTCCAATGGTATGGATTGGAAGCGTTCGTTGTGAAAATTCTAACAAGACATCACGGCACGAACTTTTGCATTAATTGCACCAGTTTGGCGCGTTTTCGTGCAATAGCGAAATGGTCCCAAATGCATCCAAACAGAAAGAAACACACCAAAACATGAGTTTAGGGTTGAATGGTGTGGATCGTGAGCATTCGTTGCGAAAAATTCTGACACGACTTCGTGGCACGAACTTTTGCATTAATTTCACCAGTTTGGCGCGTTTTCGTTCAGTAGCGAAATGGTGCCAAATGCACCCAAACGGAAAGAAAGGCACCAAAACATGAGTTTAGGGTCCAACGGTGTGGATCGTGAGCGTTCATTGTGAAAAATTATGACACGACTTCGTGGCACGAACATTTACATTAATTGCACCAATCCGGCGCGTTATGCACCAAGTTTCGTGAAGTAGCGAAACGGTCCCAAATGCACCTAAACAGAAAGAAACGCACCAAAACATGAGATTAGGGCCCAATGGTATGGATCGTGAGCGTTCTTTGTGATACATTCTAACAAGACATCACGGCACGAACTTTTGCATTAATTGCACCAGTTTGGTGCGTTTTCGTGCAATAGAGAAACGGTTCCAAATGCACCCAAACGGAAAGAAACGCACCAAAACATGAGATTAGGGTCCTATGGTATGGATCGTGAGCGTTCATTGCGAAAAATTATGACATGACTTCGTGGCAAGAACTTTTACATTAATTGCATCAGTCTGGCGCGTTATGCACCAAGTTTCGTGAAGTAGCGAAACGGTCCCAAATGCACCCAAACGGAAAGAAACGCACCAAAACATGAGATTAGGGTCCAATGGTATGGATTGGGAGTGTTCGTTGTCAAAAATTCTAACAAGACATCGTGGCACAAACTTTTGCATTAATTGTACCAGCTTGGTGCGTTTTTGTGCAATAGCGAAATGGTCCCAAATGCACCCAAACGGAAAGAAACGCAACAAAACATGATTTTAGGGTCCAATGTTGTGGATCGGGAGTGTCGTTGCAAAAAATTCCAACACGACTTTGTCGCACGAACTTTTGCATTAATTTCACCAGTTTAGCGCATTTTGCAGCAAGTTTCATGCAGTGGCCAAATGGTTCCAAATGCACCCAAATGGAAAGGAAGGCACCAAAACATGAGATTAGGGTCCAATGGTATGGATTGGAAGTGTTCGTTGTGAAAATTCTAACAAGACATCACGGCACAAACTTTTGCATTAATTGCACCAGTTTGGCGCATTTTCGTGCAATAGCGAAATGGTCCCAAATGCATCCAAACGGAAAGAAACACACCAAAACATGAGTTTAGGGTCGAATGGTGTGGATCGTGAGTATTCGTTGCGAAAAATTCTGACACGACTTCGTGGCACGAACTTTTGCATTAATTTCACCAGTTTGGCGTGTTTTCGTTCAGTAGCGAAATGGTGCCAAATGCACCCAAACGGAAAGAAAGGCACCAAAACATGAGTTTAGGGTCCAACGATGTGGATCGTGAGCGTTCATTGTGAAAAATTATGACACGACTTCGTGGCACGAACTTTTATATTAATTGCACCAATCTGGCGCGTTATGCACCAAGTTTCGTGCAGTAGCGAAACGGTCCCAAATGCACCCTACCGGAAAGAAACGCACCAAAACATGAGTTTAGGGTCCAATGGTGTGGATCGGGAGCATACGTTACGAAAAATTCCGACACGACTTCGTGTCATAAACTTTTGCATTAATTGCACTAGTTTGGTGAGTTTTCGTTCATTAGCGAAACGGTCACAAATGCACCCAAACAAAAAGAAACACACCAAAACATGAGTTTAGGGTCCTATGGTATGGATCATGAGTGTTCGTTGTGAAAAATTATGACACGACTTCGTGCGACAAACTTTAACATTAATTGCACCAGTCTGGCGCGTTATACACCAAGTTTCGTGAAGTAGCGAAACGGTCCCAAATGCACCAAAACAGAAAGAAACGCACCAAAACATGAGATTAGGGCCCAATGGTATGGATCGGGAGTGTACGTTGTGAAAAATTCTAACAAGACATCGTGGCACGAACTTTTGCATTAAATGCACCATCTTGGTGCGTTTTTGTGCAATATCGAAACGGTCCCAAATGCACCCGAACGGAAAGAAACGCAACAAAACATGATTTTAGGGTCCAATGTTGTGGATCGGGAGTGTAGTTGCGAAAAATTCCAACATGACTTTGTCGCACGAACTTTTGCATTAATTTCACCAGTTTAGCGCGTTTTGCAGCAAGTTTCGTGCAATGGCGAAATGGTTCCAAATGCACCCAAATGGAAAGGAAGGCACCAAAACATGAGTTTAGGGTCGAATGGTGTGGATCGTGAGCTTTCGTTGCGAAAAATTCCGACATGACTTCGTGGCACGAACTTTTGCATTAATTTCACCAGTTTGGCGCGTTTTCGTTCAGTAGCGAAATGGTGCCAAATGCACCCAAATGGAAAGAAAGGCACCAAAACATGTGTTGATGGTCCAATGGTGTGGATCATGAGCGTTCATTGTGAAAAATTATGACACGACTTCATGGCACGAACTTTTACATTAATTGCACCAATCTGGCGCGTTATGCACCAAGTTTCGTGCAGTAGCGAAACGGTCCCAAATGCACCCTACCGGAAAGAAACGCACCGAAACATGAGTTTAGGGTCCAATGGTGTTGATCGGGAGCATATGGTGTGAAAAATTCCGACACGACTTCGTGGCACAAACTTTTGCATTAATTGCACTAGTTTGGCGCGTTTTCGTTCATTAGTGAAACAGTCACAAATGCACCCAAACAAAAAGAAACAAACAAAAACATGAGTTTAGGTTCCTATGGTATGGATCGTGAGCGTTCGTTGCGAAAAATTATGACACGACTTCATGGCACGAACTTTTACATTAATTGCACCAATCTGGCGCGTTATGCACCAAGTTTCGTGAAGTAGCGAAACGGTCCCAAATGCACCCAAACGGAAAGAAACGCACCAAAACATGAGATTAGGGTCCAATGGTATGGATCGGGAATGTTCGTTGTGAAAAATTCTAACAAGACATCGTGGCACGAACTTTTGCATTAATTGCACCAGCTTGGTGCGTTTTTGTGCAATAGCGAAACAGTCCCAAATGCACCCAAACGGAAAGAAACGCAACAAAACATGATTTTAGGGTCTAATGTTGTGGATCGGGAGCGTCGTTGCAAAAAACTCCAACACAACTTTGTCGCATGAACTTTTGCATTAATTTCACCAGTTTAGCGCGTTTTGCAGCAAGTTTCGTGCAGTGGCGAAACGGTTCCAAATGCACCCAAATGGAAAGGAAGGCACCAAAACATGAGATTAGGGTCCAATGGTATGGATTGGAAGCGTTCGTTGTGAAAATTCTAACAAGACATCACGGCACGAACTTTTGCATTAATTGCACCAGTTTGGCGCGTTTTCGTGCAATAGCGAAATGGTCCCAAATGCATCCAAAAAGAAAGAAACACACCAAAACATGAGTTTAGGGTCGAATGGTGTGGATCGTGAGCATTCGTTGCGAAAAATTCTGACACGACTTCGTGGCACGAACTTTTGCATTAATTTCACCAGTTTGGCGCGTTTTCGTTCAGTAGCGAAATGGTGCCAAATGCACCCAAACGGAAAGAAAGGCACCAAAACATGAGTTTAGGGTCCAACGGTGTGGATCGTGAGCGTTCATTGTGAAAAATTATGACACGACTTCGTGGCACGAACATTTACATTAATTGCACCAATCCGGCGCGTTATGCACCAAGTTTCGTGAAGTAGCGAAACGGTCCCAAATGCACCCAAACAGAAAGAAACGCACCAAAACATGAGATTAGGGCCCAATGGTATGGATCGTGAGCGTTCTTTGTGATACATTCTAACAAGACATCATGGCACGAACTTTTGCATTAATTGCACCAGTTTGGTGCGTTTTCGTGCAATAGAGAAACGGTTCCAAATGCACCCAAACGGAAAGAAACGCACCAAAACATGAGATTAGGGTCCTATGGTATGGATCGTGAGTGTTCAT
Organism: Panicum virgatum; assembly: GCF_016808335.1. Lineage (NCBI taxonomy): Eukaryota > Viridiplantae > Streptophyta > Magnoliopsida > Poales > Poaceae > Panicum > Panicum virgatum. Next base: position 56,395 of record NW_024376414.1, read on the forward strand.
TGCGAAAAATTATGACATGACTTCGTGGCAAGAACTTTTACATTAATTGCATCAGTCTGGCGCGTTATGCACCAAGTTTCGTGAAGTAGCGAAACGGTCCCAAATGCACCCAAACGGAAAGAAACGCACCAAAACATGAGATTAGGGTCCAATGGTATGGATTGGGAGTGTTCGTTGTCAAAAATTCTAACAAGACATCGTGGCACAAACTTTTGCATTAATTGTACCAGCTTGGTGCGTTTTTGTGCAATAGCGAAACGGTCCCAAATGCACCCAAACGGAAAGAAACGCAACAAAACATGATTTTAGGGTCCAATGTTGTGGATCGGGAGTGTCGTTGCAAAAAATTCCAACACGACTTTGTCGCACGAACTTTTGCATTAATTTCACCAGTTTAGCGCATTTTGCAGCAAGTTTCATGCAGTGGCCAAATGGTTCCAAATGCACCCAAATGGAAAGGAAGGCACCAAAACATGAGATTAGGGTCCAATGGTATGGATTGGAAGCGTTCGTTGTGAAAATTCTAACAAGACATCACGGCACAAACTTTTGCATTAATTGCACCAGTTTGGCGCATTTTCGTGCAATAGCGAAATGGTCCCAAATGCATCCAAACGGAAAGAAACACACCAAAACATGAGTTTAGGGTCGAATGGTGTGGATCGTGAGTATTCGTTGCGAAAAATTCCGACACGACTTCGTGGCACGAACTTTTGCATTAATTTCACCAGTTTGGCGTGTTTTCGTTCAGTAGCGAAATGGTGCCAAATGCACCCAAACGGAAAGAAAGGCACCAAAACATGAGTTTAGGGTCCAACGATGTGGATCGTGAGCGTTCATTGTGAAAAATTATGACACGACTTCGTGGCACGAACTTTTATATTAATTGCACCAATCTGGCGCGTTATGCACCAAGTTTCGTGCAGTAGCGAAACGGTCCCAAATGCACCCTACCGGAAAGAAACGCACCAAAACATGAGTTTAGGGTCCAATGGTGTGGATCGGGAGCTTACGTTACGAAAAATTCCGACACGACTTCGTGGCATAAACTTTTGCATTAATTGCACTAGTTTGGCGAGTTTTCGTTCATTAGCGAAACGGTCACAAATGCACCCAAACAAAAAGAAACACACCAAAACATGAGTTTAGGGTCCTATGGTATGGATCATGAGTGTTCGTTGTGAAAAATTATGACACGACTTCGTGCAACAAACTTTAACATTAATTGCACCAGTCTGGCGCGTTATGCACCAAGTTTCGTGAAGTAGCGAAACGGTCCCAAATGCACCAAAACAGAAAGAAACGCACCAAAACATGAGATTAGGGCCCAATGGTATGGATCGGGAGTGTACGTTGTGAAAAATTCTAACAAGACATCGTGGCACGAACTTTTGCATTAAATGCACCATCTTGGTGCGTTTTTGTGCAATATCGAAACAGTCCCAAATGCACCCGAACGGAAAGAAACGCAACAAAACATGATTTTAGGGTCCAATGTTGTGGATCGGGAGTGTAGTTGCGAAAAATTCCAACATGACTTTGTCGCACGAACTTTTGCATTAATTTCACCAGTTTAGCGCGTTTTGCAGCAAGTTTCGTGCATTGGCGAAATGGTTCCAAATGCACCCAAATGGAAAGGAAGGCACCAAAACATGAGTTTAGGGTCGAATGGTGTGGATCGTGAGCTTTCGTTGCGAAAAATTCCGACACGACTTCGTGGCACGAACTTTTGCATTAATTTCACCAGTTTGGCGCGTTTTCGTTCAGTAGCGAAATGGTGCCAAATGCACCCAAATGGAAAGAAAGGCACCAAAACATGTGTTGATGGTCCAATGGTGTGGATCATGAGCGTTCATTGTGAAAAATTATGACACGACTTCATGGCACGAACTTTTACATTAATTGCACCAATCTGGCGCGTTATGCACCAAGTTTCGTGCAGTAGCGAAACGGTCCCAAATGCACCCTACCGGAAAGAAACGCACCAAAACATGAGTTTAGGGTCCAATGGTGTTGATCGGGAGCATATGGTGTGAAAAATTCCGACACGACTTCGTGGCACAAACTTTTGCATTAATTGCACTAGTTTGGCGCGTTTTCGTTCATTAGCGAAACAGTCACAAATGCACCCAAACAAAAAGAAACAAACAAAAACATGAGTTTAGGTTCGTTGCGAAAAATTATGACACGACTTCATGGCACGAACTTTTACATTAATTGCACCAATCTGGCGCGTTATGCACCAAGTTTCGTGAAGTAGCGAAATGGTCCCAAATGCACCCAAACGGAAAGAAACGCACCAAAACATGAGATTAGGGTCCAATGGTATGGATCGGGAGTGTTCGTTGTGAAAAATTCTAACAAGACATCGTGGCACGAACTTTTGCATTAATTGCACCAGCTTGGTGCGTTTTTGTGCAATAGCGAAACAGTCCCAAATGCACCCAAACGGAAAGAAACGCAACAAAACATGATTTTAGGGTCTAATGTTGTGGATCGGGAGCGTCGTTGCAAAAAACTCCAACACAACTTTGTCGCACGAACTTTTGCATTAATTTCACCAGTTTAGCGCGTTTTGCAGCAAGTTTCGTGCAGTGGCGAAACGGTTCCAAATGCACCCAAATGGAAAGGAAGGCACCAAAACATGAGATTAGGGTCCAATGGTATGGATTGGAAGCGTTCGTTGTGAAAATTCTAACAAGACATCACGGCACGAACTTTTGCATTAATTGCACCAGTTTGGCGCGTTTTCGTGCAATAGCGAAATGGTCCCAAATGCATCCAAATAGAAAGAAACACACCAAAACATGAGTTTAGGGTTGAATGGTGTGGATCGTGAGCATTCGTTGCGAAAAATTCTGACACGACTTCGTGGCACGAACTTTTGCATTAATTTCACCAGTTTGGCGCGTTTTCGTTCAGTAGCGAAATGGTGCCAAATGCACCCAAACGGAAAGAAAGGCACCAAAACATGAGTTTAGGGTCCAACGGTGTGGATCGTGAGCGTTCATTGTGAAAAATTATGACACGACTTCGTGGCACGAACATTTACATTAATTGCACCAATCCGGCGCGTTATGCACCAAGTTTCGTGAAGTAGCGAAACGGTCCCAAATGCACCCAAACAGAAAGAAACGCACCAAAACATGAGATTAGGGCCCAATGGTATGGATCGTGAGCGTTCTTTGTGATACATTCTAACAAGACATCACGGCACGAACTTTTGCATTAATTGCACCAGTTTGGTGCGTTTTCGTGCAATAGAGAAACGGTTCCAAATGCACCCAAACGGAAAGAAACGCACCAAAACATGAGATTAGGGTCCTATGGTATGGATCGTGAGCGTTCATTGCGAAAAATTATGACATGACTTCGTGGCAAGAACTTTTACATTAATTGCATCAGTCTGGCGCGTTATGCACCAAGTTTCGTGAAGTAGCGAAACGGTCCCAAATGCACCCAAACGGAAAGAAACGCACCAAAACATGAGATTAGGGTCCAATGGTATGGATTGGGAGTGTTCGTTGTCAAAAATTCTAACAAGACGTCGTGGCACAAACTTTTGCATTAATTGTACCAGCTTGGTGCGTTTTTGTGCAATAGCGAAATGGTCCCAAATGCACCCAAACGGAAAGAAACGCAACAAAACATGATTTTAGGGTCCAATGTTGTGGATCGGGAGTGTCGTTGCAAAAAATTCCAACACGACTTTGTCGCACGAACTTTTGCATTAATTTCACCAGTTTAGCGCATTTTGCAGCAAGTTTCATGCAGTGGCCAAATGGTTCCAAATGCACCCAAATGGAAAGGAAGGCACCAAAACATGAGATTAGGGTCCAATGGTATGGATTGGAAGCGTTCGTTGTGAAAATTCTAACAAGACATCACGGCACAAACTTTTGCATTAATTGCACCAGTTTGGCGCATTTTCGTGCAATAGCGAAATGGTCCCAAATGCATCCAAACGGAAAGAAACACACCAAAACATGAGTTTAGGGGCGAATGGTGTGGATCGTGAGTATTCGTTGCGAAAAATTCTGACACGACTTCGTGGCACGAACTTTTTCATTAATTTCACCAGTTTGGCGTGTTTTCGTTCAGTAGCGAAATGGTGCCAAATGCACCCAAACGGAAAGAAAGGCACCAAAACATGAGTTTAGGGTCCAACGATGTGGATCGTCAGCGTTCATTGTGAAAAATTATGACACGACTTCGTGGCACGAACTTTTATATTAATTGCACCAATCTGGCGCGTTATGCACCAAGTTTCGTGCAGTAGCGAAACGGTCCCAAATGCACCCTACCGGAAAGAAACGCACCAAAACATGAGTTTAGGGTCCAATGGTGTGGATCGGGAGCATACGTTACGAAAAATTCCGACACGACTTCGTGGCATAAACTTTTGCATTAATTGCACTAGTTTGGTGAGTTTTCGTTCATTAGCGAAACGGTCACAAATGCACCCAAACAAAAAGAAACACACCAAAACATGAGTTTAGGGTCCTATGGTATGGATCATGAGTGTTCGTTGTGAAAAATTATGACACGACTTCGTGCGACAAACTTTAACATTAATTGCACCAGTCTGGCGCGTTATGCACCAAGTTTCGTGAAGTAGCGAAACGGTCCCAAATGCACCAAAACAGAAAGAAACGCACCAAAACATGAGATTAGGGCCCAATGGTATGGATCGGGAGTGTACGTTGTGAAAAATTCTAACAAGACATCGTGGCACGAACTTTTGCATTAAATGCACCATCTTGGTGCGTTTTTGTGCAATATCGAAACGGTCCCAAATGCACCCGAACGGAAAGAAACGCAACAAAACATGATTTTAGGGTCCAATGTTGTGGATCGGGAGTGTAGTTGCGAAAAATTCCAACATGACTTTGTCGCACGAACTTTTGCATTAATTTCACCAGTTTAGCGCGTTTTGCAGCAAGTTTCGTGCATTGGCGAAATGGTTCCAAATGCACCCAAATGGAAAGGAAGGCACCAAAACATGAGTTTAGGGTCGAATGGTGTGGATCGTGAGCTTTCGTTGCGAAAAA